>NW_015657306.1:480912-492157 GCF_001515625.1 Sinocyclocheilus rhinocerous
TTTATTTGAGGGAGGGGGTGGGGGGGGGTAAACGATCGACAGAAATCTTTCTAAACTGTTTGAGCAAACAGGGAAAACATGCCATATGAATAAAGCACTGATTTGAAAAGATCTCCAGTAGGTGTTATGCAAAATTCCCATAAACATTTCAATGACCACATCCCTGACCACATCCCTCACTGCTTCCCTGGCCATAACCGCTTCCCTGACCGTAACCGCTCCCCTGGCCGCTTCCCTGACCCTGGCCGCTGCCCTGACCGGCCCTGGCCATAACCACTTCCCTGACCGTAACCGCTCCCCTGGCCACTTCCCTGACCCTGGCCACTTCCCTGACCGCTGCCCTGGCCATAACCACTTCCCTGACCGTAACCGCTCCCCTGGCCACTTCCCTGACCCTGGCCACTGCCCTGACCGCTGCCCTGGCCATAACCGCTTCCCTGACCGTAACCGCTCCCCTGACCGCTGCCCTGACCCTGGCCACTGCCCTAGGACACAGATAGTCAGCTTTAGTTTGTGCATAGACAGAACCTACTTTCAAACTTACTTTAGACGAGAACAACAAAAGGCTAAATTTATTATTATTATTATTATTATTATTATTATTATTATTATCGTCACTGAATGCTGAACAGTTCCATTCACTTAAATAAAAAAAAATCTTACATAACATTTTTCTGCTTAAACAAGAGGATCATTAGGGGCGGCCAGGGAGCGCGGTTCCTGCATTTGTAAATCAGGGGTTTCGCAATAAGTCTCAAACCTTAAATTTGACATTTATCTACTTCAAATCAAGTGTTTTAAAACCGATTACTCATTCCTAAACTGTTACTTTCAAAGACTGAGTGTCACTTATTTCTGCATTTCTTCAGGCTGTGTAATGAAGTCAACAGATCTTCTCACCTGCGGTTCGAGTAGCATCTGTTATGCTCAAGTATCCGAACAGACACAATAAAACAGCAATCAACGAGAAATACACTCGAGCTGTCATCCTCTGTCGATCTCTGCTGGAAAGTGCGCTGAATTGGTGCATCAGGAGAAGCGGACAGCGAAGCGCACAAATCTAAAACGAATAAACGTATCACTGCAATACCAACCTCTCTAAAACAGGGTTTTAAAGCTCCAAGGAGATCAGGTCAACTCCAACCCTGATCAAGCTCACCTGCCTGTAGTTTTCTAGTAATCTGACTGGAAGGCCTTGATTAGCTTGTTCAGGGGTGTTTGATTGGGGTTGGATGAGCTGAATGCTGCGTTCACGCCATGACATAATAATTAACCCCTTAACTGTCACCCATAGCCGCGGGAACGTCCCAGTCAGCAAATTTCCTCTGGCGCAGATCTGGATCATATCAACAGCTAAAGTGTGGCCCAGATTAGTTTGTGTTCGCCGGCCCAAAACTGGTCCACATCTTTTTAGCCAGAACTGAACCTAAACAGTGCCATAACCCAACCCAGAGTGAGCCAAATAATAAAAACAGATGTGGCTGATATATGGACCATTACTCAGTAAATCTTAAACACAATAATGGATTCACACTCATTTTTAAAATGTTTATTGTATAATTTTAATAACAGAATTACAATACAGAACATAACAGAAGTGTGCTATTTTGCAAATGTTTTAATAACAGGCTATTTTTAGACATAATACTTAATTATAATATTATATACATAATATTAATGAAAATATTAGTGTAATTGTACCTCAGTTTTGAAGTCACAGTTTCATACATTCATCTTCTCAGCACAGCTGGAAGAGTTATAATAAAAAAAGAGGACTGGATTAAAACTAGGGCTGCCCCGACCAGAAATTTTAAAAAAGGTAGCTAAAAAAGTAATTACCATGAATGTGTCGGGGGAAATAGTAAGGAGATATTTGAATTATTTATTAATAAATTAGTGTAAGAGCGTTTTCTACGAGTCATATTACGATCGTTCGTTATTGTTTCACGTGCGTTTCCCAAAAATGCACTTAACACAATCTCACGTAGCTGTGCTTTAAGTGCTACTTAAGAGTCGCTATCCGTTTGTCAAGTGTTGAAATGTCACCTTATAGAATGGCTCGTAATTGTGTAGTACACGCTCGTTTATTGAAATGTTAACCTAATGCTGAGTTCCAGACAACTCGGATATAATTATATTATAATCACATTGCACTTGAGTAAAATTAAAGGTGTAATCTGCCGATTGTCCTGCAGATGACCCCATAAATCTCTCTTCTCACGATGCACTTAGGGCTTTACGATTACTCCAGAGCACTCATAGATCTATGATGATTTTCAAGTGCTACTTAAGTTACATGCTTTTGGGAAACAGACCGTAATATTAAGATCAGTCGTACGATCGTTTTTACGAACTTCTTACGAAGCTTTTGGGAAACGCAGCCCTGACTCGCCGTCTCCTCAGACATGGCTTTACAGAGAAATGCATCTTTAAGGATTACATAATGAAAGAGTTTTTGTTTTCGATTTTAATTATTTCCTTTCAAAAAAATTTAAAGCTTTCTATAGATATATTTATCACGTCTGTGAGGCAAGTATTTGCTGAAATCAGTTCAGTTTTGTGAAGCTCCTGTTCAAGACCGAGACGGCAGAATGCGCATCCTGTTTGTTTTTGTTTTATTTTACAAAAGCGCAAAGTTTTGTTGTGAGTGCACACAAATAAAAGTAGACCCTTTGCAGTGCATAATGATGTATTACTCTTATCTTTATGAGCAAAAATGAGGCGCATTTTAAGTTGTTACCACTGTTATTAAGAAAAAATGCAAGTGATGGCGCTGGCGCCTCCGTGTCCTGCAGAGCGTGCTTTAGCTTCCACTCTCCGCACAAACGACTGGATATGCGCCTAACAGCACACATTTATCTAGGTTAAACGTTTGAAATAACATTGTGATATGCTTGAAGTTTTTATAGGCTATCTATAGATTTTATTTTAGGCAAGCCATGGGGGTTTGAGAAGGCTAAATTGCTCAAACATGATCAACTCACTCACTGTCTGCCGCTGGCCGCTTCCTTACTTTAAAAAAACAAAATCTTGAATTTTACAAACAAAACAATGTTCCAAACATATTTCTAAATTAACTTCATAAAGAAACGAAAAGAAACATAATCACTTTTGCCATTAAAAACAAAACTGAACTATTTTAATGGCTGCAACATCAGCTGTGTAATGGGGGGGGGGTTAGAGAGAGAGCAATAAAATACATAATAAAATGATAAAATACAGCAGATCCATCAGACATTTAAAACTATTTCAAACGAGAAACTGCCGTATCTGTTAGGAGAACGCAAGAACTGCTGTGTGTTTGCTGCTCAATATGTGTCTGCCTGTCACCATAGAAGAGAAAACTCTCAATCTGCCCTGATCTGATGTTTCCAGCACATCTACATTATATTATGCCATATTACTGTATTATATTATTTAGATGTATATTTTGCTTCTGTAAATCTTTTTATTTCTAGTTTATATACTTACATACATTAGTAATTTAATTTTGCACTACATGCGCAATACTTTTTATATATTATTATTACTATTATTATTATTCTTTTTCATTCTGTTAATACATATGTGCACTAGCCTATTTGTAAGCAGCCCAGCTGCAATTGCTTTGGCAATACAAATGTATAGTTTTGTCATGACAATAAAGCACACTTAAATTGATGGGGGGGGGGTTAGAGAGAGAGCAATAAAATACATAATAAAATGATAAAATACAGCAGATCCATCAGACATTTAAAACTATTTCAAACGAGAAACTGCCGTATCTGTTAGGAGAACGCAAGAACTGCTGTGTGTTTGCTGCTCAATATGTGTCTGCCTGTCACCATAGAAGAGAAAACTCTCAATCTGCCCTGATCTGATGTTTCCAGCACATCTACATTATATTATGCCATATTACTGTATTATATTATTTAGATGTATATTTTGCTTCTGTAAATATGTCTAATCCCTTATTTTATTTTTATTTCTAGTTTATATAATTATATACATTAGTAATTCATTTTGCACTACTCCACCAAATAGAAAAGATCACTGTTGTATGTCCATTGTCTTTATATTGCCTATATGTACATTCCAATCCAAAATTGCTTACAATAACAGGGAGTTTTAGAGCCCTGCATTTCAGCCCGAGCACGACGGGGCCCGACTTATTTACACCCCTAGGGCCGGGCTTCGGGCCAATTTTCATGTCATAGCTCACACGCGAGCTAACTAAACTAAAAGAAATATAACTACTTTGCCATTAAAAACAAAGCTGAACTATTTTAATGGCTGCAACAGCAGCTGTGTAATGAGGAAGAGAGAGAGAGAGAGAGAGAAGACACGGGCTCCAGTCAGACTCGAGCAGAGAATTCTGATAAGCTGTCGGACAAGGGCCAAGCTAGGACCTAGATCGAGCCTAAGAGCCTACTTATTCATTTTGTTAGGCTAATAAAAGTTCAAAGTTTAATATAAGTGAATATATGTCATTGTAGCTACTGTTTTATTGTATGTTTTTTTTAAAAATTAATAATAGCCTAATGAGCCACAAACTAAGCATTCGTTTGAAAATACAAAAACCTTTTTATTTATTTGTGTTACAACTATATGCGTCAGTTTTATTCGTTCTGTTCATACAAGTTTTGTGTTTAATATAAGCGACTTTGTCATTGTAGTAGGCTTTTGTTGAGTGTGGGATTTTTTTTTTCATTAAGAGTAATCAACCTTAAGCATTAATTTCGTTACAAGAATAGGAAAGATCTAACATTAAACACCAAAATAAGCGCTACAGATCCGAGAGAATGCGAGATTGCTTGCTGCTGAAGACGCAGTCGCTCTTTCTCTGCGGTCTCTTTGCAATGGTTGTAGAAATGGTCGTTAATTCTTAATATGGGTACGGCACAGATGTTACAGGTAATAATTTTATCAAAAATTCATGGCACCAAATGATTTTTAAGTCAGTTAATAGCCTAGTTGAAACGACTTTCACAGTCAATTTGATTCAACTTAACTTTTATAATGTCATTGTAGGCTTAGGCTACTTTTTCAATTAATTTTAATGAATATACAAATTAATAAAATGAATTTTATTAATTTTCTGTTGCAACATTTTAATTTATTTATTTTCAACACTTTTCAACATTTTTTCTCGGGCTACACGACAGGGGGTGCTGCAGCACCCTCAGCACCCCTTCTTCCCGCGGTACTGGATGTGTGTACTTTTGCCATCTCTGATGGCGACACTATCAACTGCGAAATGAATCTGCAGTGGTCAGGTGGTACAGTGGTCATGTGTGGTGCCAATAGGTGTGTTCGACTTCATGCAGCGTTGTGCAGACCGAAGCAGCTCATGCCGGTTCTTCTTCTTTTTAATTAACCAGAACAAAATACACAAAAGTAATGTACAGGAGTGTGCAAACCATTTATTCAGTAATCAACAACTGTAGGCTATATTCGTGGAAAATATTACAAATCTTGTTTGCTTTTTTTACTAACAATGTTCTCCAAACTGGTGCAGTAGTCCTTAAGTCTCCTGAAGAAAATGAATGATGAAATTTGGCTTGGACCCTGACCTTCTTCTTATGTATGTGAAATTTCCCCAAAATAATAAAAAGATGTACAAGAAACGTAAAGTTATTGTTATTACTTTCATTGGAATAATACATACTAACTTGAATGTAATATTTGTTTTCCTTCTAATGACATTTTCCATATCTACCCAAAAAAAATCCTCATGTAGACACAATTACAAAATAGATGGACAATATAGACTCCTGTTCCATTGAGCCAAAAAAACAAAAAAAAACAGGCATAATCAATATCCAGATTTAATCTCTAATACACTTTTAGCTGCATATACCATGTAACATTTTAAATATAGCCTTTTTTACTTTATTATTTAAACACAAACACGCCAAGCTTTATTCCAATATATACTGGTCAACAATAAGCTTTTGACCTGTATCACCTGTTAAAATAATCCTATATTTATTAGTACAACTGGGTTTAAGAATATCAACCGCACTCTAAAATTGCTTAAAAACAACCCAATTTGGGTTATTTTGGCAACAGCGCTGGGTCAGATATGGACAAACCCAGATGGTTTGTGTTAAATGTTTGACCCAACACGCTGGGTTGTTTGAAAATTACTATTGCTGGCTTAAAATGAACCAAAAATAAATTAAATCGGAAAAAAAAACAAACACACACACACACACACACAGAGAGCTACTAGAGGCAACAGTAATAAGCAAAAGGTGAAAATGTATTAATAAGCGAAATTGCCCATGTACAAAAATATAAGACAAATGGAATACAGCATAATTTTTAATATTACATGCATTTAAACTCGCTTATCAAGCATTTTTTAAATAAAAATATAACAGTTAAAAGTAACATGTTAATTCAAATGTATTAAACCGTTCTCTGTTATCCTTTTTAACCTGAAAAGTACTGATGCTCGTGCCGGTGTGTCGGTGTGTAAATCTGAGACGGCGATGGGCAGCTGTTTAACACTCCGGTTTTTCCCTGGAGTCTTCTTACTCTTACTCACATCTTTCTCACACAAGACACAGTATGATATTTTTATTTTCATTCCACCAGTAGTTACAGCTCCAAGACAAGTCAAAGCATGATCAATTTCTTGATTTACTGATTAATTATATGAATCTGCATATGCTTTATGAAGTAACCATAAGATGAACTAATCAACTGTAAAACTGCACATGCAAAACCACAGACTCTAGACTCTATACAGTAAAAACCAGTGGCTGTGTGCTTGTTTTCTTGTATTATTAAATTATTATAGTTTTACAAGAATATCGTGAAGAGAGCTGTTGTTTATATTGCTGCGTGTGTAGCCTGTAAAAACGTTTCTGCTTTTTATTCAGCTCAGCTACCGCTGTAGCCGGATTTCCTGCACGTCATAAGTTATTACTTCGATGAGTCTGTTTTGGACTTTCTGTGAGAGCGCCCTCTGGGTCGAGTATGAATTAAACATGCACTGCATGAGAGTGTTCAACGCCTGATGTTCGCATCCAGAGCCGATCCTTCCTATACGCAAAGTACGCAAGCTGTGTAGGGCCCCTGAAACACCAGGGGGGCCCCTTACTCTCAAAGATGATTTAATTTTAATTTAAGTTTCGTTTTTGAATTTGGCCAGCAGTTATGAAAACATGAATGTTAATTTCTTTTAATGCGGTTCGCTGTCGCCCTTTCTACGTAAAAATCAGTCAAATCATGTAACGTCAATGTCATACAATCTCTTGCTTGAGACAAAAAAAAAAGAGTGGAAAGCGTACAGAGCCGTGGAAGAGACACTGTTTCTCAAGCGCTTTCCATGAGTGCGATTCGAGACGGAGTGAAACACGGACAAATGCGTTTCATTCATTCATAATATGTCAGCAGCACGGGTTCACTGTGTTTTGATATAGGATGCGTTTGCAGTCCGCCGTTGTTCCGGGAGTCAGAACACATTGGTTGACCTATGTTTTCGAATCACTAAGATGAACCGACTCGCTAAAATCATTCGTTCTGGAAGAAAAACTTCCATTAAAATCCCTGAAGCTGTTTACACTAAGAAATCAATATCTTACAGATTCGTATACACATCTGCACTTTGTTGTTTCTGATGAGAGAATTCGCCGTTCCATGGTGCGTTCCAAATGGATATATCGCCCTCCGAAGGGCACTTCGGAGTGAAAACAATCATGGCCATACTGAAGGGTCGTTCCAAACCGAAGTGCTCAAAACTGGCCACTTCAAAGGGCCCTTCGGAATGAAGGATTTCGAAGGGTACAACTGATGGACACTTCAGGCTCCCATGATCCTTTGCGCAGATTCTTTGCAGGATGACGGCGCCTCCGTGTGGGCACGTGATGGTGACACAGAAGGGCACGTCAAGAAACAGTTGTTTGGTCCCTACACCCTTCAGCCCTTCGAAGCTCTCAGTCCGGAGGGTAAACCCTTTGTAGGGATTAGGGCATAGGGATGAGCCCTTCCGAATGGAACGCAGGGGAAGGCCCTGTCCCAAATGGCACCCTAAACCCTCGTGGCCTTCCTCTGAGTCTGCACTTTCGTGACGTAATGCCGCTTTTGACTGTCGGGTAAAAGTCTGCTGCGGAGCTCGCCCCAGTGCGTGCTCGGCAGAAGAGCGTATCGAGGGCGCATAGCGGCCGCAAAGGGAGCGCTATAGTGTTTTTGAACCATACTATAGTAAAGTACTTGAATTAATTTGTTGTGGTAATTCTATAGTTGCTGTGGTAATATAACAACTATAGTAATATAAACAAATTACTTCACCGAATACTGTACTGTAAGTTTTCTACAACTATAGGGTATATTATGCTATACAATACACTACAGTTTACTGTAGTAAAAACTAAAGTATACTACAGTATTTATTACAGTTTATCAGTTCTCTATAGTTAATACTACAGTATGCTGTAGCATTCATTAAAGTGTTGTAAATACTATAATATACAGTATAATAAACTTTACTATAGTATGATTTAAAAACACTGTAGTATTTACTATAAATTACTATAGTATTTTTTTCATGTGGGAGGTATTGCCTTTTTCATGTCTTATTTTATGTGTATTTGATTTTATTAGACGATGACTCAATTATAAATCAGGATTTTTGTGCAGATTAACATCTTGAAAGGGAGAGCTGGGTAGTCTTAAAGGGCCGCATTTCAGTATTTCACATTCATCCCGTTGTCTGACAACAGAAACAGTAAAATATATAAATGAAAACAGTTTTATTGAGAATTTGGCTGCATTAAAATACAGTATGAGCTCAGAGAGGCAAACAAATGTAAAAGCCAATGCGACGCAATGACTTCATGTATATTCTAATTAGCGCATGACGTCATCTAGCGACATTTAGCGACTTTTCATTGAAAGAAGTTGGCAACACTGATCTGGCTCAGCGCCATCCAGGGAGAGCATATTTGAAGTTAGCAGCTGATGATATGATGCACTGAGCGTTCTAATCACGCTGGTGTGATTGTATTAAATATAGAAAATATTAATCGGATATTTTTTGTCTTTTGGAAGCTGCATTCAAAATCCACTTGGTTTAACAATCTGATGGCGCACGTGTCCCCTCACTTTGAATGGGCATGACGCAAGTGTGTTTATAGGTGCCGTTATGTAATAAGTAAGCATTTTTATTGTTTGTGTCTCTGCTAAAATAGTAATGGTTCAGGCGATTAAATCATTCGACTTTAGACTTGATTAGACAAATGCCACATCAACGGAAAATCTTTGTCATATCATGGATAAATAATCAGAAACTGAGTTCTCTGCTTCCAGCACAACAAGTGTGTTTATAGGTGCCGTTATGTAATAAGTAAGCATTTTTATTGTTTGTGTCTCTGCTAAAATAGTAATGGTTCAGGCGATTAAATCATTCGACTTTAGACTTGATTAGACAAATGCCACATCAACGGAAAATCTTAGTCATATCATGGATAAATAATCAGAAACTGAGTTTGTGTACATTTGTAGTGCATTTCATATCTTAATAAGGAAAACGAGAGTGCGTCTTCGTATAAAGCCTAAAACAGAACTGAGAAATAAACAAATCGACTAAGAGAATAACAACCGTTCACAGAACAGCCATTGGTTTGTTCTCACATCTTTCACATACAGCACGTATACATGCTCTTTGTCGTGGCGATGTTTTTCAGCTGATCTACGGGCAGTTGTGCTTTCTTGTCCATATATGATAGAGACGCGGATTATGACTGAAAAAAATGATCCTGGAACAGCAGCTGCGAAGACGAGAAGGAACAAACCATTCTGTTCCCGGAGGGGTCGAGGTTTCGGGATACGAAAAAACGGCGTTGTCGCTGCTCTTCAGGTAAAAGGAGATTTTTTTGTTTTAAAGTATAAATATAAATCTTAATTAGCATATATATGATGTTGTTAGATAAAACTGAAGTCGTATTTTAAATACTTTACCTCAAAAAAGAACGAAACGCCCCCATTCCTTCGAAGCGGGTTGACGCGCCCCAACAGTATAAATAGCCCACTAGACGCGGATTTCTGTAGATGTCAACTGGCATTTCTAGCTCAACGCTAGTTAGGGACGGAGAGAAAACGTAGTTTGTTGGCACTTATCCAAAGTAACACAAACTACAAACATATTTTCCTACTCCTTAGACATTTAGACAACGAGTCTGCTTTTAATCTGAAGCAAAAAAAGACACTGGTTACTCGGAAAAGCTGAGGAGGGGTGTGACTGGTCTCAGATCAGAGACATACGCGCGTCAAACTGCCTATACAGAGGGCACTGCGCCAGGCTATGTGCCATTTAAAGCCAGTGACAAAGAAAAAATCGGAAAAGATTGTAAAAAGGTAGACGGCCGAGGGGGTGAATCGTGTAGAGAGGCACGAGTTACCAAAACCCCTAAACGAGGAGAAGAAACAACCTTTGTTGCCCTCCAGATTATGTGAGAGTGTACTACAGCTGATGCTAGACGCTGAGAAAATGTGCGGAAGGGGCATGATGTGCCAATGGGAGGTCTACAGTAACAGGCCCTCCAGCAAGGAGATGGAAAAACCCAAGAGCGAGTCGAGGAGAACCAACGGCGGCGCTAAACAGAAGTGGCACAAATGGGGAAGGAGGCCAGGAAGAAGGGCGCACTATCCAGAAATGCGCAGAAATCGCGCAAGACCGTCTCGGTGGTCTGGCACTCTGGTCTCATTGCGTCCTGCCAACGTTCAAGGCAACCGAGCGCCTGGCATGAGGGCACCCAGGAACACCAACCAGTTCCTCATGCATGAGAAATACCAGATGATGCACATGCGATCGGACTCTGTTGGCACCGACAGCGGGTCCGACTGCGAAATGGACTTCGCGGATATGGACTCATACCTGGGCGTTCTAGAGAACGCTAGAGGCGCACTGTTGGACAGTCCAGATCTGCCTTCAGCACCCACATTTTATGCTCGACAGATGAACCAATGCCAGCCGTTTTCCTTCTTCAGCTTCGATCAAGAGGAAAGCATGCAGTATTTCCCTTCGGAAGACGACGTGATGCAAAGCGAAGACTTCATGCAAAGGGACTTCAAAGAATTCTGTGACACTGTGGCACCATGTATTTAGGCACCTGCCACAGGTAACATGTTTACATCACTGCGGAGTTTTTCTGAACTGTTTTTCACAACTACATCTGTTGATTGCAATGTGAGACATTTCTTTGTTTATTTGTTCTGTGATATGTTATGACTGGGCGGGGGGCGGGGGGAAGGGTCC
>NW_015657307.1:0-656 GCF_001515625.1 Sinocyclocheilus rhinocerous
AAAACAAAAGTGTTGCGTTTATAATTTTGTTCAGTGTATATTAAATGAAGAAATGAAACTTGTATTAACAAAAGGTGCGCTTTTGGATCATAGTGTCTCACATCACTCTCGTCACGTGACTAGAGGTCGACCGATAAGGGTTTTTCACTGGCCGATGCCGATGCCGATATTTAGAAATCAGGGCAGACGATGGCCGATATATGATGCTGATTTTTTGGCCGATTTTTTTTTCCCCCTTCATCTCATGAAAGTGAGTTTGAGTAAATGATTATTGCAGGGTACAAGATAGTAATAGTAGTAGTAGCCTTATTCAGAGTAATAATACATGGCTCAAAATTTAAGCACCTTCTCAAAACAGTTCTGAAGCATACTTTTTGTTTATGTTTGCTGACAAATACCAGTGTTTCCCACAGACTTTCAAATGCAAATTCATTCTCTGCCAGCAGGATGTGCTATTGGAGCGGGAGATATAGCGGTTTCCCTGGTAACGGCTGTAATCAAATAAGCACTGCGCTCACAAACGCTACTTTATCAGGCATTATAGGAAAGACGAAATGAAAATGACATCGAAGCTTTTCTGAAGGCGGACGGTTCTTTTCAAAGATACATTCATATAAAAACGCCCGCACTGCATTTTAATTTTGAAACGTGCAGTG
>NW_015657307.1:681-3440 GCF_001515625.1 Sinocyclocheilus rhinocerous
CACAGTGCTCAGTTTATTCAACAAAGTATAAGCCTTTTGGAAAATCTATTTACTCAATGTATGGGAAACACTGGACACTGCTGTAAGTCAAATGGCCAAGTGATAACAAAAATAAAAGAGTTCACACATATTACACAGCCCACTGCTCATAACTGCTTAGAGTGCACTGGCCACGAGGGATGACATCGTGGATGCTATTGTCGGACCTACACACATTTCATGAGGAAAGTTAACGTGCACGTTATAATCAGCCCAGAAGTTTCGTCTGAATTGCATGTGTTTCTACTTTCACATGCAAATGACTTGTTGCACTTATGAATATGATAACTTTCCGGCTCCAATTCTAGTAGGGTAAAACGTAATTACGCTTTCGAAACGGTCTGTTTTTCCCTGCCATCATTAGCTGAAGCTGTGTGAACAATAAGCGGCTGCAGGGTGTGAGTTGCTCCGTCTCTCACGCAGCCAGAGAGAGATTCTCCGGCATTCCGCAGCGACGCTTAGCTGCCCGCAGATGCGCCTGCCTATAAATCGGCCTAATTTGCAGCACAATCGGCCGATGCCGATTAATTAAAAAATGCCAAAAATCAGCCGATTAATCGTCCGGCCGATCAATCGGTCGACCTCTACGCGTGACCAACCCCACCCACCCCGGTTTTATTTCTCAGCCCCTCCCCCTGCTCAAAATACATTCCCGCGGCTATGGGTATATGTGATCTGAATGTTGCATGTTTGACAGAATTTGTGGGTTTGATGGCTTTGCATACCTAGTAGCATTCACAAATCAGATGCAAAATACATGTTGCCATGGCACAGGTATAGAAACAAATACACACATTTTTTTTTTATTACTGAGTATTACAGCCAGAGCTCTGGGAAATTAATACATGAGAACCGTTTGTTCTCCCTGTGCTCAGTCAACTCCAATCACATCAGCAAGACACATGAAACACCCTCTATTACAGAGGGACAGAGAGTCAGACAAACAGTCAGAAGATCACTGACAGAGAGAGAAGCAAAAATGGATGGGGAAGCTATCATTTTTACAGTTCATTTCACCAGCCTGTGTGTTTCATCAGCGCTCCTTCCCTTTCCCCTTCCCCAAACACACACACACACATTATGGTTTGCAAGTGTGTCACAGCCCCACCTAAACCCACTGCACTTGCAGCACTTAGTACATTAAAATATCTAATCTTTCTATAGGAAGATTTCCAGGTGGAAAATCGATGTAAAGCTGTAAATGGCCTTGTAATCTGCATACTGCACACTACTGCAGTTGCCAATAACAGAGCCAGCAGTACAGCAGTCACAAGCAAGGGTGCTTTGTGTCAATGCTAATTTCCTTTCTTTGCATTAAAATAGGCTTTACCCACCCAAACAGCCCTTTTGACTGAATGAATGAATGAATGAATAAATAAATGAATGAATGAATGAATGAATAAATGAATGAATGAATAAATGAATGAATGGCCGAATGAATGAATGAATGAATGAATGAATGACCGAATGAATGAATGAATGAATGAAGCGTTTTAATGTGTAATGCTGTACACACAAAGCGCTTTACAATCATGTGGGGGGGTTGGGGGTCTCTCCTCAACCACCACCAGTGTGCAGCATCCACCTGGATGATGCGACGGCAGCCACAAGACAATGGCGCCAGTGCGCTCACCACACACCAGCTTCAGGTGAAGAGGAGAGAGAGTTATAGAGCCAATCAAGTGGATGGGGATTATTAGGAGGCCATGATAGACAAGGGTCAGTGGCGGCAATTTGGCCAGAAACCTCTTTGGCCTCTTCAACTTACATCTGCTATGAACCTTTGAACAATACATCTGAAAACGTGCAGGGTTCGGTAAAGGTCCAAGTTAAACCCAATGGGGTCAGAGAATACACCTACTACTCTTAAAAGGCTAACTAAAGGAACCAAACACAGTGTATGATTTTGAACCAAATATGTATTTAAGTAATGGATTTCCTGTACAATGTCTGCACTTCATAAAATGAAATTATCATATCTCAAGGGACACATCGATATTAAAATGTTCTCTGACACCAATAAACAGATAATTACTTTCATGTTATTGCTGATAATCTATGAACAGTCATTATTAAAATGTAAATTACGTAATAAATAAATAAATACAAAATAATTTAAATTCTTAACATTTTAAATAAATAAAAAAACATTACAATCAGTTCTTTTACAGATTGCTACAGGTGAATTTAGGCATCACAATATAAATGTACAATGTATAAAACATGAATTTAAAGATTTAATTAAGATAAAATTTAACAAGATTAAAGAAATTGATCGTGAACAATTAAATATCTAATATCAACAGCTATTGTTAAATTTCATTTCTATCAGGACCACTATCGTCAAAGATGATTGACAATTAGCATAGTTTGGATTGACGGTATGATTCTGTTCTGGGCAAGAACTCCCTACGCATCCATGCAGCCTAGCATGGATGAGAGAATAAATATATATATGTATAAAATTTACACACACACACAACAGGAGCAAAATTATTTCTGTCAGGACCACTATCGTCAAAGATGATTGACAATTAACATACAGTTTGGATTGGCGGTATGGTTCTGTTCTGGGCAAGAACTCCCTGCGCATAGAGCTCCCTCCCAGAGCAGCAATAACCCCCCAGGGTAAACAGAACAGAACCAACAAATGCATTGCAGATATCGTTAAAGTTCAATAATGTTATGTACACATTTTAGAATTAGTCTGATTCAAAGGA
>NW_015657307.1:3756-4595 GCF_001515625.1 Sinocyclocheilus rhinocerous
CATATGCTGATATCCGCCAACACAAACTGATAGCAAAATCTCAAAGCCTTAAGCAACAAGCATGTTGCCCTTAACCAATGACCAATCAAATATGTTGCCAAAACCCGCATAACCTATAGCAACAATTCTGTTGTCTTTAACAGATGACCTAATGAATATGTTGCCAATACCTTAAAAGCTTAAGCAACATGTTCTCAATAACACCAGATAGACTTAAGAAAATATGGTAGCTTAAGAACAAGCATATTCCCAATACGACTAGACAGCTTAAGAACAAGCATGTTCCAAATACGACTACATCTTTTAGAACAAGCATGTTCCAATAACAACCAAGCTTAAGAACAAGCATGTTTCCAATACGACTAGACAGAACAAGCGTTGATTCTGATACAGGAACAGAATCAACGCTGAACTGACGGCTGCATCCGAAACTGGAAAATGCTGCCTTCGGAGGACACATTTCAAGGTAGGAAGGCATCGAGACACGTCGAATCCAAAGTTAGCTTCATTTCCTGCCTCCTGCAATACCTCTTGTCAATATTTAAAGGCAGAATAGATGCACTCTTCGCCGCCTTGATACCCACAATTCTGTGTGTTCTATCCCATGATGGTTGATCAAATAAATCATTGAATATTTGCTTAGTTATCACCAAAGCTCATTCTATTTTGTTGTAGATCATTGAACCATTAAGCTGCCTCAGAAGCATCTCCGATATCAGTTTCATGAGTTACCTTCATGAACAAACGCTGCCTGCGAAGTCATTGGCTGATATGCGGCGAGGCAGCATGTCAGTAGCCTAGGTTTTCGGATGCAGACGACTTCAACTGAACAATGACCA
>NW_015657307.1:4605-5409 GCF_001515625.1 Sinocyclocheilus rhinocerous
CCACATCTCCAAAGAGTCTTCAGTTTTATCAGATTTATAAAAAAAAAAAGATACAGCTTTTCGATTCTCTCCGAAAACAGCCAAGCTCCTGAAGGCGAGCCGTGGGTGGAGCTGAAGAGTCTCAAGCACTTACAGGTCGATTGGCAACAAAACATAAACATTGATGCAGTTTTACAGCAGTTCCTAGTCATGACCGGGATCTTTTATCGCTGGGACTGCTCCGTCTTTCAGTATCAAACGATGTGCAAATCCAGTGTCAGAATGTACCTTGTTATAAAACATTCGTCACCAAAATGACGGGAACAAACAAACATGCTTGAGAAACTCCGTTGCTGCCTTGGAAAAACAAATTGCATCCACTGTTCACATAACACTGAATAAGGTTAACTTTTCCTCACATCCAAAAAAACATACTCTTTAGAGACATTAGGCTTGTTCGACTTCATGCGGCGCCGCAAAGATCAGCTGCCGCCTGTCAAAAGCAATGCATCATGGTTAGAAAATTTGTCCGACTTTGATCGGCGTTGCAGCCGCCTTATGATCACATGTGCTATCAAAGCCTCGCTTGAGAGCAAAATGAGACCAGCCGCCTAGAGGCTTGTTTGAGATGCGCCTCGCCTCGCTTGAAATGTAGGCGAGAGTAGGCGGCTGCAGTGAGGGGAGGAGTGATAAATACATAATCACATGAAATCAGATAAAACTAAAATATTTTAGAAGATAACCCAGCATCACCCATCAGAACCTATGTTGTCTGAACCAATGAGCATTAAGCTGTGTCGTCAGTCAGTCGTTTCCCATCATGCT
>NW_015657307.1:5448-12983 GCF_001515625.1 Sinocyclocheilus rhinocerous
TCTTTTAGAGTAGGCACACTGTTATATTGAGTCACGTTTCAAAAAACACTGATAAAAGCATATATAATCCCAATTTATTGGTATCTAAATAGCATATGCTAATGTTGAACTTATTCATGAACATATGGCGCTGTATTAAGCAGTATATAAAAGTGTTTCTGTTGCTTTATAAAAACGTTTCTGAAAGGTCTGTGTATTTGACAAATATTGCATTTAATTCACTTAATCTGTGATAACACTCTTGCTCTCGCTTGGGTCGCTGAGTGCGCGCGCACATAAGAATCCAACTCTTAACAGTGTAAATAACTCAGAATGCATGGAATGACATTAGACCCCCCGTTAAGCGCAGCATTTTGCAGCGACAAGCGTGTTGCCAGTGACAACAGATAAGTACCGCACATTCGCATAAACTAGCACAAGCATTTAACTGAAAACAACTAAATGAGCCTAAACAACACGGATAGCCTTAGCAACATGCATGTTGCAGATAACCTGAGAGCATTAAATGGAACTTAGCTTGTGAAGACGTTCGAGAGAGTGAAACATAGCAGCTGTGAAGTGGATGCTTGATCTCTTGATATCCTTCTTGGGGATGAAGTTCCCATCTGAACTTGTTCTTGAGTCAGTCACATAACTTGTGGAGTCCATGACAATAATGTAGAGATGCGTGAAGTAATGCTAACTCCAAATCAGGCAGCTTATGATCAATACGGTGAATTCACATGTTCAAGTTAACGAACTTGAATGAATCGGAGGTGAGACCATTGGGGAAGCGAATTCCACTTCTCTAAATTCCCGATTCCTAGTGATGATGGTGTTTTGCCTGCCGAATTCGCCATTTAATTAGCTACTGAGCAATGCGAAAACTGCTGATAATACTGAGGGACCTTATATATGAATGCTTAGATAGGTGTCGTATTCCCATAGGTAGATGGGGATCAGCTGAGAGTCAGCTGATGCGAGCTTGCCAGAACTAACGCTACGCTTGATTATTATTTATAAATACTCAGCTCCAGAGTGTCACAACTGAAATTTAGACTGCCGTAGAGCTTAAGTCCCACTTCCAGGAGAAGTGAAACACACTCTCGTCTACACTGTGCCACTATTATTGCTGTATCTAACAGTTTTCTTCATCTAAACCTTCATCGGATACCAATAACTCAACACATAACGTCTTCTAGACACTAGAGACATGATGTTTCATGCTCTGCTACTCAAGTACATGGTCAGAGTTTAGCTTCATGGCCGTGCAGATGGAGTGTAACTGAACAGCTGGGTCCTCTGCTTCAACCCTTCAATTAGCCAGCTACAGGACAGCCCAGCATATTGCATACTGCAGGGATCACTTTAGAAAAAACTAAAATGTTTAATCCTATCGAGTCTATCCAGCAGCAGAAGTCCGCTTTTAAAGGATAATATGACGAGTGGCCTTGAATTACAGTTCACGGATTAGACAACAGAACCGACATTGTTTAGATGGGAAAATAGTCTAAATTAGGGCTTTCACAACTCATTGTTACTTCAGAAGAAAAGTAATCTAGTCAATATTTACTTTATGTGACTCAAAATATTCACCACATCGTCAGCATTTTTTTTTTTTTTTGGCAAGTCCAGCATTATTCACAAAGAGTGTATTATTGAAATTTCTTCACATCTCCGTTTTTAGATTCGGTCTACATTGTGATGTCCTATTTGCTTACAGTTTCTGTTAGTCTCTGGGCGACACTTGATTAGTTTCAGAGCGATTTGCAATAAGTTTGGCTTGTATTTTTACTTCAAATTAACTTAGCCTATCTCAGATGTCCGCAACATAAGCACAGTTCCTTTATTACGTTGGTGAATGCAAACTTGCTCCAAAATCACTTAATAAAATAATTGATTTTACTATAACAGTTTACTGTACACTAACTTCTAGATCAGTTTTAGGGTCAGTATAATTTTATGGTTTTGAAAGAAGTCTCTTATGCTAATCAAGGCATTTATTTGATCAAAATACAGTAAATACTGTAGTATTGTGAAATATTACTACAATTTAAAATAACTGTTTTATATTTCAATATATTTTAAATTATTGTAATGGCTGCTAAATTTTCAGTAGCCATTACTCCAGTCTTCAATGTCACATGATCCTTCAGAAATTATTTGGCGCTCAAGAAACGTTTCTTATTTTCAATGTTAAAAACAGTTGTGCTGCTTAATGTTTTGGTTCGTTTTTAAAAAAGAATTTGTTTGAAACATTATAAATGTTTTTACTGTCAATTTTGATTGTGTCATAACTTAAAAAAGTATTAATTTCTTTTCAAATAAAATTTTCTGACCCCAAATTTTAAACAATGCTGCACAAAATATTAGCATTAATAGTCAACTATAGCAGCAACACCTAGTCTAAACATGTTTAACAGGACCTGATGACATACAGCTTTAATATGCCACAATTGGCATGTAAAGGGTGTTCAGTGCACAAATCATGCCTTAGAACTTATCATATATACATTTTATCTGTTTTCTGAAGGCTGCTTTTGATCATACATGCATGACACGTGTGGGTGAGGAAGTGACATGCAGGATGATAACACACATGGCTCAGTCTCCAGGGTCTATGAAACTGCTCAGTGCTCTCATCACCATATACTCACATTTTTTCTCTCTCCCCCCAACCCACAAAATACATCTTCAATTGCTCATATTTCATTCCCATAGGACTAGGTGCCAGGAAGATGAGCGCAGGAACAGAGAGAAAGAGAGAGAGAGCCGTGTATGTGTGACGTGATCAGCTATTGACAGCAGCCTGTGCACACTTAAACACTCCCCTCTCACACTGAACTAATGAAACAGATGGAGGCACTGTTGCCTGCCTAGAGAACTACATCATAATCACAGGGTTTACCAACATCTCCCCTCCTCATGCTGTGCCCTCTCTCTCTCTCTCTCTCACCATCTTTCCCACATCATCCAATACCCTGGTTTACTCTGACATGTAAAGTGCACACCTCCTTGTTTCATCCACCCTTTTCAAGCCATGCAATACAGAATACTGTTCAACTAAAGGCTAGAAACTATCTAACACACAGTGTATGCATTTTACAATGCAACAATTATAACTACATTAATTGCAATACATTATATTGAATCTGCAATATCCTAAAAAGCATTTTAAGTAAGTGACAGTGGCAAAACATTTAACGGTCTAGTTAAGCTCAACAAAAGCCCTGCAAAAGCAACTCATTCATGGCGTATTACAGTAAGAAGCCCAGAGCTACATGCTGCACTCCTTTAGGACCCAAACAGTTTAACCAGCACCATCATGATACACTCTTATTACCCAATTAAGCACATCAGAGCAACAATGAATCCTTAGAGAGGAAAGAGTCATCACTCTTTGGATGACTTAGAAATATGCCTGAGGCATTAGCTACAATAGCTTAAAAGCACAGTAGTGAATACTGTCATTAATTTGTTAAGCTGACCAAGCAATTTGAAACGGAAAAAAATAAACTATATAATTTTGGTTTCTCCTTATCCTCAACCTGAACTCATTCTGTAAGCATTGCCAGAAATGAACGTATTATATTTAGAGACATTATACAACCTTAAGTTTATTTTCTCCCTTTTTGTTTAGTAATCATAAAATCAACAATCAGATTTATTAATTGCTGAAATTGTCAATGAGACAATGGCAATGTTACCTTGAAATACACATCAAATTTAGAATTTGCTGCGAATAATGTACAAGATATCACAACACAAAAACTATGCTACAGTATATTGAAATATAAAATGTTAAATAAGAGGAATAGGTACATTTTCTGAACCATTTGAAATAACTGGGCAATTTATTTGCGTTTTTGCCCTGCTTAACTTCTGGCTCTGCTGGTCAGCTGATTTTGCTAATTTCGCTATTGTCCCACATTAAGCATTGTATTTATGGCATTAAACATTGATACACAGATGTAATACAAAAGAATCAACGTAGGTAGGTGTTTGGGGAAAATAAAACAGACCGCACCTCTCTCTGAGCACGTGTGGGCAGCGCAAACGACTCACAAATCCATTCCCTGTTTTCCCTCTCGCCGCAGGTTCAACGCTCTTAACGACGGAGAAAACCGAAAATCGCCGAAGAAAGCCGATCACAGAAAAAAAGACTGCTGGGCGCTGTCCATCACTGAAACCGCCTGAAATCCTCCGATGCACTATTTCAAAACATACCCGTGCTAATTACATGCGTTTTTCCATCACAATGTATTACAAACGCATATACGCACACAATATAACAGCATAGCCAGACCAAATATAAAATGACATTTTCTGAGGGCTAATGATTTCGATTCGACAAAGGCAGCTCGTGCACACTTGAGAATGGAGGCGTTTCTTTATCGAATGGTTTGCATTGAGCAATAAACTACGCGTGATACAGCTCGACATATAAAAATCGCACTTACAATCTAACGCCTATTATCAATAATCATATACATAATTAGCCTATTCTATACGTATTCTATAACAGACAGACCACACACCAGAGATAGTGACCATATAAATAGATTATTGCAAAGCAAGTCAAAGAGGGAAATAACCAGAGGAGTTGCATTTAATAAGACATTCAACTGAGAATAGGACATCCAACCCGCGAGGTAGATGAACAGATCGTTTTCAGTGAGGCGTAAAGAGAAGGTCAGTGCATAAAAATGGCCTTGAGGAAGTTGAGCTGGTTGGGTGTCAAGCCTTCTTCCTTCACCATGAGTATCAACCCAACACAGACTGCAAACGCATGAAGGCCTGTTCATGTTGCACCAACCCCATGCACACACTGCCGACAGCATTATCTCCAGGCACCATTTGCCATATAAGCTCTGCCTTCACCGTTCTCAGTCAACAGAGGGCTTTTAACACCGTATTACCTGCATAGTAGGGAGCGAGTGATAGTGGGTTTTTAATATTTTTTACCATTTAATAAATGACTTTTAAAAGTGAAAAATAAAATATGCAGAATAATTTTTATGGTTTTATTTGTGATTTTTGATAGAATAAAAATAAAACAATGTGCATTGTGATTATATTTATTATATTATTATTCATCATGTGACTATATTTATGCACATTTACATGGTAAACAATTTATTTTGAAGCCAGTTCGTTCCCTTGAAAATGAATGGTTGCTATGAAACAGCTTGAAAACGGTACATTAAAAATGAGTACCATGAAGGGGACACCATTTATCAATGGACCCAATCATGAAGAACCGATAACCAGTCGAGTAGAAAAGTGTGGATAACGGTAAAAAAAAAAAGGAAAGAAAGAAAGAAAAATATTTATGGGTCAAGCTAGTTATCGGTCTATACTGCATATATTTCAAGCAAAATTACATATTAATCTCTAAAAGGATGCTGCATTGTACTAAAATCTAAGGAACCGCCATTTAATTATTTGCCAGAAGGGCGCAGTAGCCTATAGCTATATATATATCTTTAAGCGTATATAGCCTATTTGATTCATTTCTGACGTTTGTCATAAAAGCAAATGCACAGGAAGACATCAGAGACATCCGTAAATGCCCACAGGACGAAGCGAAATCGGGGTGGAGTGTGGTAATGTTACTCAGACGGATGTGAAGTCAGTGGACGCCAATGGAGCATTAGACTAAGAAACACGGTTCCCCAGTTGACTTTCAGCACCATTTTCGTGAACAGCACATCGACGGCGCCTCGTCTTCCCGAACCCACCAATATACATCGGCTACTGCGGATCTGCTACATCATATCATCATGTCACGGCTACAATGTATGTAACACGCTAGTGGAGAGAGAACTACTTGAAAATATGGCGGACCTAAGAATTCGCCATCAAGCAATCGAGGGTGTGTGTGTGTGTGTGTGTGTGTGTGTGTGTGAGTGGGTGGGTGTGTTTGAAATGAAGAGATCCCATATATGTGCATTCATCGGATGAGACACTGCGATGTGTAGGATACAGCTAGATTTGACGGGCTCCACTCCGCATTACCTAGCAGGAGCAATTTCACATCTTTAGCAGCAGTGACTCCGTCTTCTTTGAGGTTTTTCTCGATGGCTTTGCTCCTGTCCAGAGCCGCTCTTTCCTCTGCGCTCATCATTTTTATTTAATTTCTTTTATTTTCTTAAATGTGTGTATATATATATAGTATTTATAGAGTTTTAGCTTTTAGTTTGAATTACTTTTTCTTATTTGTAAGTCGCTTTGGATAAAAGCGTCTGCTAAATGACTAAAAGTAAAAGTAAAAGTAAGTTTAACAAAGCAGTTTGCATAATGACTTTCAGGGGAGTCGAATATATTACTCATTAGGCTACTCGTTACTCCTCAAAAATTAGTAATTATTACTCTACTTATTAGCCTAATGTTACTCCCTGTCAGTAGTAATTAGTTACACTACTAGTTAACTTTAACCATTTTTCCGTTACATTCCACTTCTCAAAATTCTGTCATTTACACATTTTTACTTCTTTAGACAGAATCATATTTATTCATTTTCCTCTGAATTATGCGATCTAGTGAGCATTATCTTCTTCCAGTGCTGTTTGCCTCATTATGAGATCAAAATCCGCATTAGATCGTCATCGAAGTTATTACAAACACTCGATTGTGGTTTACAGTGAGTTTTAAGTAAAGTGCATTATTTATCTCATAAATTTTGATTTTGTAATTTCCAGTATACTGAGTTTAAATTGTAGAAAATTGTTTTAATTTTAACATTTCAAAAGAGTAATATTTCAAAGTTAATGGCAAGGTTGTTTAACATACGATATTAGCAATGTGGAAATTATAATTTACCAGGGAGTCGAATAAACATGCTAAAAAAATTTAATGCTAAAGGTAAAGGTAATTTTAGGCATAGAATCTGTTAAGGTTCACCTTCTGCAATGTATATTGTAATTTAACACCACTTTTAATACTTCAGCTTCATTCATCGCACCAAAAGATAAACTGCAGTGCTTTACAATTATAGGACAGGAAGAGCTAAATAAACTTATCACTGCATCTAAACCAACAACATGCCTGTTAGATCCTGTACCCACTAAATTACTGAAAGAGTTGTTACCTGTAGCAGAAGAACCGCTTCTCAATATTATTAACTCGTCGTTGTCTTTAGGTCACGTCCCAAAAACATTCAAGCTGGCGCAAAGCTACAATGTGAGTTATCTAAACACATCATGCTTTAAAGTCCTATGAAATCCAAATGTATAATTCTTATATTTTGTTCTAATCTAAATGATGTATTAATCATTATTATTAATATCCCTACCCTCCAGCAGCCTGTTACTCATATGAGACTGCAGCATTTAGCAAACAACAATGATCCAATCAATTCCCGATGGACAAAATTAAGTCCCACCCTAAATGTTTTCTCATTTAAGAAGCCATTTTATTCAGATATATGGGTCACAAAGAAAAGACAATCACAATTTCTGTTTAATGCTGACTTTAATGATGTACCACCAACTAATTACTAAGCAAAGCAAGCAAGGCCTAACTTTAGTTTTTTACAGCCCTCGTAAAAAAAAAAA
>NW_015657307.1:13159-29763 GCF_001515625.1 Sinocyclocheilus rhinocerous
TATATATATATATATTACGCTGCTTCTTGAACATTTTACAATACTTTCAAATTGAAATGTCAAGTGAGTAGAGCTAATCATTGGTTGGGGCAATTTGGAATGTCCAGTGAGTTACCATGAAAGGTTCATGCTCTATTGTGTTTGAAAATAATGTAGCCTACCACCTCACTAAACCCTACCCTAAAACCTAACTGATAGTGTTAACAAAAGCAAATGTGGAATAAAAATGTGTTTGCTGAAGCAATCATATTATTTTAGTTTAGTTTGCGTCTACAAGTCTTTCAGACAAGTACCCGAGCACTCTGTGTCACAAGTGTAAGGCTGTACCAGGTGAGCAACCGAGAAGTTTACTATGTCAGAAAAGCCATACATATTGAGCTGGTTATGTGATGCAAACATCATATGTATTCGTTAACAAATCATGCGCTATGGTATCATGTTTTGAAGTAATAACAAGTATTGTGCAAGTAACAAGGCAAAATATGCCTTTATTAATCTATAATCTGCCACGGTCATCATTTATGTAAAAAGGAATCAAAATTGTTGTTTCACTGCCCCTAGTGTTCATTTCAGCTGGAAACTGCAGTGAATTGTATCATAATTATGTTTTTGGAGAAAAAATGGAGGTAGAGACATGTTTTTTTCCCATGCATCTATGTTGGTTTTTTTAGCCTTTTGTTGGTTTATCGAACATTTGTCTGAAACATTAAAAAAAAAAAAAAAAAATGTTGAAACCTATATATTGTACCTATTAACCTATATAGCTCTGTTTACACCTACTATTAAGAAACGTTTTGCTGCATCAGATCCCAAGTGGAGAACACTAAAAACAGGTGCAGGTCCATTTTCAACCACATATGGAGGAAGAAAATGTATGGGATCACATTGCTTTCACTGTTTCAACGTTTATATGGTCAAATGCACTGACAAAATTACCACCCTAAATGTTTTCTCATTTAAGAAGCCATTTTATTCAGATATATGGGTCACAAAGAAAAGACAATCACAATTTCTGTTTAATGCTGACTTTAATGATGTACCACCAACTAATTACTAAGCAAAGCAAGCAAGGCCTAACTTTAGTTTTTTACAGCCCTCGTAAAAAAAAAAAATACGGTCATCATTTATGTAAAAAGGAATCAAAATTGTTGTTTCACTGCCCCTAGTGTTCATTTCAGCTGGAAACTGCAGTGAATTGTATCATAATTATGTTTTTGGAGAAAAAATGGAGGTAGAGACATGTTTTTTTCCCATGCATCTATGTTGGTTTTTTTAGCCTTTTGTTGGTTTATCGAACATTTGTCTGAAACATTAAAAAAAAAAAAAAAACATGTTGAAACCTATATATTGTACCTATTAACCTATATAGCTCTGTTTACACCTACTATTAAGAAACGTTTTGCTGCATCAGATCCCAAGTGGAGAACACTAAAAACAGGTGCAGGTCCATTTTCAACCACATATGGAGGAAGAAAATGTATGGGATCACATTGCTTTCACTGTTTCAACGTTTATATGGTCAAATGCACTCAAACAGCTTCAAAGGACTGCCTACTCACCTAACACAACCATTATTGGACATGTTGTGAAAAAGCCTGTCAAAACAGGGGATTTCAACTTTACTAGGTGGAATACAAAAAAGAAAGAAGGAAAATGTTAAATAAATAAACAGTGGATCTCTGAGATTGGACAGTCAGCCTAACCAGGTGTGCAACAGCCTTTGGATCCTCCTGCTGGAATAACAAGGTTTATTCCAGCAGGTTTGAAAGACATTCAAAGTTCTTCTGTCTTGCATTCTGAAATTCATAGCAATAAAGGAGAAAGTGAGCACATAATCTTTGTTCTTTTGGAAGCCATTTTTGTCTTTGTCTGCCTTTTTCTTTTGCTAGACTGTGATCACTGAACCTGCATTTGGTGAGGATCTGTCTCTGTCTCGCTTTCTCTCATACATTATGACTATATTTCAGTTCACTTCAATATTTACTTTAATTTTCCAAATGGTCCAAATATGTCATTTTACAAGCCTTTATGATTTGGTTGATTGTTTTGATTTTGTTTGCCTCTGTTTTGGTTTTCGTTCATGTGACTAAATTGCTTAAGCAGCAAAGAATGTAATTTATACAAACATGCCAATCAATTCACTGAAGTGAATTAGATTTGAAAGATCTAATAAGTACAAATTCAAGTGGCTCAGTTTTCTCCTGTTCCAAACGTACTAGCCTACACTAAAACTGACATAATATAAAAACAAATGCTCTAGAAATGGTCCATATAATCTTATGAGAATGGAATTGAGTATGGAAGTCTTGGTCCAATTTTATTGCCTTCATATTTATATTTAACTGCCTCTGTCAACACTCACCAGGCCCCTGTTATGAATATGAACTTATTTCTAATTGTCTGGTTAGAATAAAGTATATTCATTACAGGTCCAGGGAATTATTATTATTTAATTTGAAGAATTTAAAAAGAACAATATAAACACACCAGATTCAATTATAAGCATTTCATTTGGCTTGAATCAACTCACTGAACTGTACTAAGGAGGAGTCTATTCACACATTACACACAAACTCAGTGGTGTGATATTGTCAGTATTGACAGTAATTTGCCATTATGACTTGGTTATTTCACACTGTAAAAAAATATGTCCAGAAATAATTCTATAGGAACATCTTAAAAATAAATCAGATTTCTCTGCTGTTATTACTAATAGCAACCATTCGAATGCCTAGCAATAATATCCTATTGTTGACAATTAGCCCAGTGAAGCTTTGTTGATTTGATTTGAGAAGAAAGGGGAGGGAGGATAGAGAGAGACCTAGAGAATGAGACAAAGAAGAGGTGAGAGAGAGACACTGGTAGGAGTGATTGAATCTGTGAATCTGGCAGTGGATATCCACCCACGCACCATTACGAAGCAGTTCACCCAGGCTTGTTTTCAGCGTTCGTAAGAATGCATATTGCCACGGACGTGCTCAGTTTCACTACACATACATGTCATGTGAATCATGTAGATTTTCCTTTGTATATCTGTTTAAAAATAGAGATCCAGAAGGGGTGAAAATCTTAATGATTGTTTACAATGAATTTTTGTCTGATATGGATATGTGCCAGATACTGACCTGTTATAATGACAAAGTTTTCTTGCATCCAATCATAACAAAGCTTGTTTAAGTGCACTCAAGTCATGAGAAAATATGTAGAGACAGAAGCAAGACAGCAGACTAGAATCAGTTCTTCTTATTTCCTATAATCCATTACCTGAAAGTGAAATCTGTGCCATAAACAGTTGCACTTAATGCAGGGCTACAGTATGCTAGGACAGGTAGGTTTTTGTTTTTTTTACGTAAATTTAGGACTTTTTAAGACCAAGAAAATAACATTTCTGGAATAAATTGGATGGAACAATATGTCAGTATGTTCTCTAAATGTAAATCTCTACACTGAAAAAAAAAAAGATTTTGTGGGAGCTCACAAGCATTTGAGTTTGCATCATTCACAGATATTTGTTATTGATTTGAGCATAAAAATAACTTTATAAATTTAAGACTTTCTGGTCTGATTTAAAAAAAAAATCAGCCATAATTTGTGGAAGGAAGAATTAAGACTTTCAAAACCCAAAGTCTGCAACAAATGTTCAATAGCATGATGTATTTACACACAACCTCTACATTTGAGAAAAAGCTTCTTCAGGTGTTTTTCACACTTCATGAATTACTCTATTACCCTGTGAAAAAAAATAAAATAGATTTTGTTTTATAGTAGCCAATTACTTTTTTACATTATCATATGAAAAATACAAAATATAATATTTTTGTGTGGGTATTTAAAGCACACGTGTCCACATTTGAATTATATTTGAAATATCTTACAATATCTTGAATTATCGCAGTATTTTAGGGTGTTATATCACTGCCATCAGAGATGGATCATTGGTGTCGCCCAAGAGAGAAGGAGGTGTGATCAAAGCAAAGGGTCAAGGGTAACGCAATAAGTTGTTTGTGAAGGGCAGATGTATAGGCATTCAACTCCTTTCAATCAAATTATTTCATTACCATTCATTACAAAATTATGATAAGGAAGATAACAAGTGTTCTGTTTTAGATTAATCTAAGTAATACCGTTCTCAAATAACACAGATATCAGTGTTACTGAGTTCAAATCAACCTTGAGATATACTGAGAAGAAGGCATGACACTGTGAATATCACAGGAAGCTCAGTGGACCTAAAACAATCAATGCATCTGATGCAAAAATATCAGCGAGTCATGCATGCATCATCATGCATAAATAGGTAAGAGTCTGCAAGAGTGATTATGAGACTAGTTAAACCACAATGACAGATTATGATATCATACATTAATGCTAATTCTAATCCTAACTAAAAGCCATTATGAATAGAACCTCTTTCTTTTATTGTTGTTAGTGTTCGTTCTAGTTGGAAAAAAAATGTAATGAGTGGCACAATAAGCTTTTGTTCATGAAAAGAGATTACATCTAGCAAAGAAGAATAAACTGAAATTGTAAAGAGCATAAGCAATAGAAATTACACTGTGTAAAATGAATTGGGATTGAAATACCTTTAAAGTTCAAAAAGGCTTTCATTCTATCTTAAATGTATCTCTATGTCTGTCTCTGTCTTCTCAGTTGTGATGCATGCAATTAGCTGTAATGGGGTTTGCTTGAGGTTTTTTATGCCATAATGATTGTCAGGATGTGGCCTATATGAGAAGGGCAGACGCTCTCAGGCTACAAACTAACACAAGATTCTCACTGGTATGAAAGTCAGAACTGAGTTTATGAAGTTTGCATTTATTAGGCACTTGGTCTTTACTTGGTCTGTTGCTTCCAAACATAGCAGAAATTCAATAATCATATAAGCATACAAGTTGAGCAGTGTAGAGACAGAGAGAGAGGAAAGTGCACTTAATATTGAAACAAAATGTTTTTCATGCATTGATTTTGTATGAACTGCATGTAAACTCAATATAAATAGCTAAATGGGCTGCTGTATATGCAGTTTTGACCATTTGTACAGGTAAATAGTCTAGGTAATGGTAGGTACAAAAAGGACTAGAGGTCATCTGAAGTGTTTTAGTGACCGAAATGATAAAAATGAACATTTAGCTGAAACGGGAAGGGATAAACTTTTTTTTCCCCTTCGGAGTAGTGCTCAAAATCTCTTTCTACTGAACAAATTATGTGTTGAAGACTTGTGTCTCCCTTGCACTGACTGACCTCTTTCAGGAGGTGATGAACGTGATGATTGCCTTCTAGAACTGGACCATCAAATCCTGTGTCAAATTGAATTTGCTCAGTTGTAGCCCAAAGTAAATCCTCTGTTGAGACTTTTCTACAACAGTCAGGGTTCGCCTTCCATTTAAGGCCCTGTAATATTGTGGTTTGCAGGACCTTGAAGGAGTTGATTTTGGACACAGTCGAGTGATTGACAGGAGTGGAGGCTTTGGAGCCCCTACTGAAGTCCATAATCATCTCTACACTTCAAAGCATCAGCTCTGTGACTGAACCGAGACAAATTACAGTTTAGCTTCCTGTTTCTATGCAAATATGTGCCCATCTTTTGGATACAGTCTGTTAACTTACACATCACCTGTGAATGTGCAGTAGCCCTAAAATGTAGCTGGACACTTACTGTGCAAGTGGCCACACTAAACAAATTATCTGTAAACAAATTGTCCTAGAACTAACGTCACTTTTCAGAGCTAGTTTGCATGATGAAGTCATTCCCCCTGAAGTTCCCCTAATGTATGACAAAAACCTAAAAATAACCTCTTTGTGTAATGTTTTGCACAGAAGTGTAGACATGTACACTTTTTTTCTGCTACATGTTTAATTTGTGATAGTTAACCTATGTTAGCCATTCTAGATGTTTCACAAAACTTGATAACAGTGAATTAAGGCCTGTTCATACCAAGGACAATAACTATAACTGCAACTATAGCTATAAAGTTCTAAAAATGATTCTAAATCTATAAAAATAGGAAAGTCCACAACACAACTACAATGATAATCACACAGATGAACGAAATTGTGGGAATGGCTTTCAGCACAGTTTTTTCCAGCTGATGAACAATAAAAACACTGACAATCAGAATCCCCATGACTTTAAATAACAGACTTTTCTTTGTCTTGTTATTCCTTTTAGGATGTTTGGCTCTGCAAGCCATTGTTGACAAATGAGAAATCGTGAACAATTTGCTCCCTCCAAACTCAAGAAAAATGCCTCAAGCGCTCTTAGTTTCAGCCTTTCCATCTATGGACTGTCAGCTATAAATACACAAAATGATTGACAAGCAGAAAGTATTTATTGTTTGTGGAGACTGGGTCTGTTACACGGATATGCGTGATAACTCAGAGCAGTTATTTCACTGACATCTTTCAGGTAATTTGGATAATTTTCTGCACACCATTCCCTAAAAATCACTTGCAGTACCTTTAATAACTTTTAGAGTAATATTAGGCAAGCCCTTAGGCTATTCTTTGGTTCTTATCATCAACATAAATGAAAAATTGTGATTTAATGGTGACCTCCCTCTGTTGTCAACAATACAGTCAGACAGTTTGTTTTCTTCTTATCTGTCCAAACAGCACTGACTGAAATTAGAACTGATAAACTTCTGTTTACTTAACCTATACTTAAAATACTAAAATCGAAGCTTTTTTATGAATCAGGAGACACCCTTTGTTGTTGTTGTTGTTTTAAATGAGCTCCACTGGGTGCCCTTGACAGTGATGAGCACCAGGTGGCAGTTTGATTGGTTGTTTTAGCAATTCTCTGTGCACTAGAGTGTCCTGAATTAAAGGGCTGCTTTATGAGATTTCACCATGCACTACATCTGTTACGATCACCAGCTGGAGTGCCCATGAGCTCCTCCAGAGGGCACTCCACCCCAGACTGTCACTCCCTCACTAACTACATTCCCCATAATCCTTTGCCTGGACTCTTGATTAGGGATGGGCGATACCCCTTATTTTGTTTTCGATACGATACCGATATTTTTCAAGGCAGTATCGTAGATATCGATACTGATTCGATACTTCTGCACTATATTTTTAAATTATGAAATTTATTAAATAATTAAATTACTAAGAGTAAAATGGGTTATGAAAACCACTTAACTTTATGTTTAAAACGCATTTTAACCCATTTAATCCCAAATTTTTCCCAGACATGAAAATATCCAAATGATGTGTCATTAGTAACCCTTTGAAATAAGTTCTGTCTTGCAACATTTGCATGTGTTCAGATGGGCAGGAAAATAGTTCTATCCTACACAATTATTCGCTAACAAAGGTTATTCGTCCAATTCAATGCATATTGTACGCATTATTATTATTATTTTTGTTAAATAAACAAAACCACTGGTAAATAAAACGCACCATAGTATCGATATTTTTTGTTTGAGTATCGATACTTTCGATACTCGCGTCAGTATCGATATATCGATACTTCGGATCGATACACCCATCCCTACTCTTGATCACTGATTGCATTCACCTGTGTCTTGTTACCTATATCAGTCTCACCCTATTTAAACCATGGTTTTTCACTCATTCATTGCTCAGTATTGTTAGCCTGTTGCGTTCCCTAGTTTCTGTGTCTTTCCTTGTTTTCGTGCCTAGCCTTGTGTCTTGACCTTGGACTGTTTACATCGTTTGTGATTGTTTGTTGCCTGCTTTCGCCTGTTTTGTCTCACACTGGATTATACCTGTTTGCTGGTGTGTGACCCTGCCTGTTTGACCACTCTTTTGAATAAAGCCTGCACTTGGATTCACTACTGCATTGTCACGCCTCCCACCGTTACAACAACTCATAACTCCATATATAACAGATACACAGACAGATCAATTAAATGGTCTTACCTGGAAAGTAGTGAATGATAGTCAAGTTAAAGTATAGATACTGTGGTTATAAATAAAAGCTGACCTATCTAGTCAGAAAGTACTTAAGTTAAAAACAAATTAATTATACTAGATTTAACATTTCAAGGATTTAAAAGGTTACCATTTTTTCTTGGCTTTTGAAATCAAGAGATGGAGGATATTAAAGTTACTTTGAAGCACAGATTTTTTTCTTTACAAGTTCAGTTGGCTACATAATTTGTTCATCTTGTTAGCTCAGTAAAATGGACATAACATGAAGATGTATTAATTTAAAAGATTGGTGACCTGCAAAAAATGAACTTGAACTTTTTTGATCAAACATAAATATACATACATTTAATTTGATTTGATTTATGTACAATTTTACCTTTTTTTCCGATTTGAGTATGAAACTGAAAGTTAAAGCAAACAAAACCCTACCTGTCTGACTTTTTTAAGTGAAACTTGTAGTAAATATACACATGGCATTTGATTCACACATCTAACTATGAAACCCAAGAAATCAGGTACTTCAAGCACACAAATTCATGGCTTCCTCTAACTGTTGACTTTCAGTTCCTTCAGTGTAATTGCGTCAGAGGACATTCTATCTTCCTGTGTAGCAAAGACAGATTTCAGTTCAAACGTCACAATGGTTAGGACTTTACCAACTAGTTCAGCTTTTACTTCAGAAGCATGCCATTTCTCTCATGCACAGGGTGTCCAGAAGGGTGGGGGTGGAAAAGAAGCTTATGGCTCAAAGAGAGCACATGAAATAGGGAGAGAGACCAAAAAAAGGTGAACAGCAACACATCTAAAGATGCGAAATGATTTAATTCACACTAGCCAGCCCCAGTAACACAGCGACTGACAGGCCATGTTAAGAGACTTTGTCTCTGCATATTATTTCAAATCATCATAAAGGAAGAAGCTAAGCAAAAGCAAGACATATTGAATAACATGGTTGTTATGAAAAGCCCCAGAGCACCATTGCAGTGTTTGTCCGTGTATGAAATATATTGAGAGGGACAGGCCAGGAAACTTGGGCTCACACACAAATAAACCAATTTTCATTAGCTGTTCAGTCATGGCCTATATCTGAAATACCTTATTATATGAGAAATGTCTTTTTTAATGTGTTTAAAACTGAACTGTTGTGTCAAGGTCAGTACACTGTCTGGCAAGTAATTATTTCATAAAGTATTTTCTGTCTTCTTTTTCCACATGCATGAAATGAAAGTAGTTCAGAAATATACCACTTATCCATAATAAACTACAATAAAATGATAATTAAAAAACATTAAAGGAATAGTTCACCCAAAAATGACTATTGCTGAAAATATAGCCTCAGGCCAAGATGTGGATGAATTTGTTTCCTCATTGGAACATATTTAGCAGAGAAATTTACTATTACATCACTTGCTCACCAATGGATCCTCTACAGTGAATGGGTGCCGTCAGCACTGGCGAAAGCAATATTATGGATAGAGGACTTGTCTTTTAGACAAGCAATGGTTTAAAGGTTTAAAGATGGATTTGTTTATTACAAACATGCAGCTTTTCACATCACAAGACGTTAATTTAGGCCATGGACTGGAGTCGTGTGGATTATTTGTGGATTATTGTGATGTTTTATCAGCTGTTGTCATCTTATCAGCTGGCACCCATTCACTGCAAAGGATCCATTGGTGAGCAAGTGATGTAATGCTAAATTTCTCCAAATCTGTTCTGAAAAAGAAATAAACTCATCTACAACTTGGGTTACCTAAGGTTAGTATGTTTTCAGCAAATTTTCTTTTGGATGAACTATTCCTTTAATGTCAAGTACAAAGTTGTTACTTTAAAACTCTCCTTTTGTGCTCTACAGACAAAAAAAAAACTAGCAGCATGTTGGTTTGGCACAACAGAACCTTGAGTAAAAAGTATTTAAATTTTTGGGTGAACAATAGAGAACTTTATGTTCCTTTCACTCACAATTTTGTTATATTCAGTTCTGGAATTAAATTAGTGTATCGAACAACAAATGTCCTTCAAAAGCACTGCTAAAAATACATTTAAACAGCTGCACGGCAAGTGTGCATCATATATTGCACACTAAATTACTTATTTTATATCAGAGCCTTTATCAAAGCTCTTGAATATTTCAAGATAGAAAGCTGAAAAAATTAGCTTCCAGCAGTAATAATGTGGCGCTTAAACCTGTAAAATCTGGAGGGTTCCATTTATCATGCAGATCTTGTTTTCTATTACAGTGGTGATGAAAAACGAGACCCTTTCTGTCTTCTTTCTTTTATAACCTTTTGAGCCTTTTAGAAATTAACCACTCTAATCCCATGAAAGGCTGGAAGCATATGATGGGACATTCAGCATTAACACATGATGTTAACTGCTGCTTACACACTTCAAAGACATGGTTCTATACAAAGTACTGCAGTTCCCTTAAACCCATTCGTTTATTTTGATCAAAAACACACTTTTTCATTTGAGCTGATTCTACATCTTCAAAACCACCCACATGAAGATGCCACAGGAATAGCTAGTATCTGCTAAAAAGCTCCCCAAAGCTTTAAATGAATAGCAGAGTATTCAGGGAACAAGTGTTTTCGGAATGAATGCAATGTCTTCTCAAGGGTTTTGAAATTCAAGACAGCTTTATGGATAAAAACTGACAGTGAACTGCATTTCTCTTTAGAGAAGGCCCACCAAAGAGCTTTGATCTAGCCAGGTCAGGAGACAAGGTGTTGAAACAAGTGTTGTCATGGGCTCCGGTTGCTTTAGTGATATGGTTTACATGGAATAGCTTATCTCAATCGTAGTGCTTCCAGGAACATGTTGTCACAATTTAGTCCTTGCTGGGGAAACTACTCCACATAAAGAGAGGAACAACGAGAGCACAAATTAACTTAGATACATAAATATCATGGCAGTTTATACACTTTATAGTGAAAATAAAATTATTTACTGTAGTTTTATATACTCAGAAAAAAAGTATGTCACTGGGGTGGTACACTTTCAAAAGGTAGTCCTATTAAAATGTACATTTTAGGTACTGATACATAGTTTTAAAGTACTACTTTTAAAGTACTAATATGTGCAAATAAGGTACAAAGATGTATATTTCAGTTTTACCTTATGGTACTGCCCCAATGACCGCTTTGTACCTTCTTTTCTGAGAGTGCAGTAAAAAAAATCTTGTAAGTATAGTATTAAAGAAAAGGAGGGATAAGTGGAAATGTTGGTAATCAACATTATGCCACAAATCTGGTCAACTTGTATTGAGCTACTTTAAAAGAATAGGTTGCTGAAAAACTGTCGTGACTTCAGAACTGTACACACACAATTCATCGCTCTACTTTAGAAAATGATGTCAATGATTGTCAGAGATATTTTTTAAAAGTTAGATATTGCCTCAAAAGTTACATACTGCAATTTATCACTTTTCAAATGTATGTTATGAATGTTACCACTTCCTCTAGGCCAACAGAAAAATGGGTTGTATGCATGTTTTGCCTAAATTGACACATGAAAAATGAGGATGATCCAGCATGCGTTTAATATTAAAGTGTAGATTTAGGGGTAGATTTAAAGTAACACTCTTATTTCACTGATGTTGATATCCATTAAAAAAGAGCATTTTGGTGGTTGTTAAAATTTTATGTTTGTTAAAATATGCATTTTCCTTGCTTGTATTTGTATTTGCTCGCTGTTTGTTTACTTGTCCATCATTTATAATCTGAGTATGTGTCTAGTGTTTGAGGATAGTGTTTTGTATTAATCATCAATGACTTTATATATTGAAGGAATAGTTATTTACTCTCCCTCAGGCAATCAAAGATGTATATAGGCTAAGTTTGTTTCTTCATCAAAACAGATTTGGAGAAATGTAGCTTTACATCACTTGCTCACCAATGCATCCTCTGCAGTGAATGGGTGTCATCAGAATAACAGTCCAAACAGCTGACAAACACATCACAATAATCCACAAGTAATCCAGATGACTCCAATCTGGTTTGAATCAGGGGAGAAATCTGCAAGATCAAGCAAAAGTACAAAAGTAGAACAAAACAGCTGTGAACAAATATGTCAGTGGATTTTGATGTGGAAGGACAACAGGGGATGGTCTTTTTCACAGGAGGAAGCCTTATTATCGAGTATGGACTTGAATTTCGGTCAGAAGCGATGGTTTAAATGATGGTCTTAATGATGGATTTATTTCTTACAAACACAGCTTTTTACTTCACAAAAAATTAATTGATAAACTGGAATCATGTGGATTTCTTGTGGATTACTGTGATGTTTTTTTTATTAGCTGTTTGGACTCTCATTCTAACGGCACCCATTCACTGCAGAAGTAAGCAAGTGATGTAATGCTAAATTTCTCTAAATCTTTTCTGATGAAGAAACAAACATATTTACATCTTGGATGGCCTGAGCGTAAGTTTTTAGCAAATTTTCATTTTTCTGAACTATTCCTTTAAATGCAATATATCTATTGTGATTCAGTTAAAATACTTGTACTTGTACTAAAAGACATGTACTTAAAAAAATAAGCCAAAAAATAGTGTTACAGTACTGTTGTTTTTTGTTTACACCAGAGAAGGAAAACTTGCGTGTTAAAATCCCCAGTGACATAACATTCAAAACATGTCCAGAACCCTCGTGTTCAGCAGTCCGGCGCTGATATTATGTGTTGCTCCAACTTTTACATGGCCATGAATAAAAAAGAGATTAGCTGTTTCAGCCACTGTGCTTTCGGGTGTCTGAGAGGCGGTTGAGGTTCAGGAGCAGCTCTGTGGAGCAGAAGGAATGTTACTTTGGGACTTGGCTCTTAACAGCACTGTCTCTGAATAATGCACAGGCCCAGAGAGGAGAGGAGATGGAGCAGACGGGAGGCTTAGGCCACAAAAGTGCCTCTGTCATTCAGCTACCTCCTGAATAAAACACAGCCAGAACCACTTCAGCGAGAAACACCTAACAGGGAAATAAAAAAGGGAGAACGAGAAAGTGACATCAACAAGACATAGTACATAGTGGGGGTCCAAAAGTTTCAGACCATTAGTGACAATTATTTTATTTTGCATGTTTCCTGCATTTGGAATAAAAATATCTATCTATCTATCTATCTATCTAGCTATCGATCTATCTATCTATCTATCTGAAAACCATAATTATTTTTGTGAATAAAAATTTTTTGAAGCCAGTGGTGCACACTTGAAATGATACACTTCAGCAGTAGCATCATCCAGATTGATCAATAATCACAACGCACAAAAACCGGCATTACCCTGGTTAATCAAACAGAGCAGACTTGATAAAGGCACATTATAGATGCCTATTACAGTAAATGGATCTAATTTCATGCATTGACTTTTTCAGACAGAATTATATTGACACTGTGCATGGCACTCCATGAGGTCATTCAAAAACAGAGATTTAAATTGTTCTATTGTATTGTGCAGTATGCACTAGAATCAAGGGCCATCTTTAGTTATGTGTTTATACATTAATCATTTTATGATTCCACCTATTGTGGTCAACTGTTTGAATTTCATTTGTTATCCAGAAATCAGAGTCAGTTGGTTTGTTAAAAAAGCTGAAGAACTGTTAACCTTTTAAACATGTGTCCTTTTGACCTTAAGTGGCTGCATTGTTTTTGTTTGTAACAGGCCAAGTGAGGACAAGGGAAGCATCTGAAATCATGTGGAAAGGCAAACCAACAACCATGTAGATGCTTCTGCACACTTCTGCTTTGAACACACATGGTAGTATCAGGTGACAGCTGGTCGCATGCGCTCTGAGCCTGCGGGTGCAGAGAATGTGAAAGGTCTTTGAACACTTGTTAACATCACCTTCACAGATCATCTAGTCGGTCTTGCTGTTGGCTAGATTTGTTTACTTTTTTAGATCATATATATTTTTTGTTTTTGTTTATATTTTCTAATATAAACCAATGACAAAAAAGAATGAGGAAACTGTGAGTGGTGTTTGACTGCAAAAGTCGCTGCTGCGTAGCATTAGGAAACAAGTGATTTTAGCATTTTAGGAAGCTACGGTTTTCTGAATGGTTGCTAAGGAATTTCCAAGTGGTTGCTACGGTGTTCATATTGGTTGCTATGTGCTTGCCAACTGGCTCTGGGCAAGCCCTCAGGTTTCTGATATTGCCCTTTTCTTAATGCACTGCTATGCTATTTTGAATGTTTTCACATCACATCAATTCTGACAAGAGAACAGTGCAACTAGCTGTATAGTGAATGTATATTCTGTGATAATGCTTTTATTCTTTCTTTTTTTTTAAATAAATAAATAAATGTACACTTTTATTTAACAAGACATTAAATTGATAAAAAGTGACAGTAAAAACATATATTATAATATTACAATTTAGTTTTCTATTTCAAATTAATACTGTTAATGCAAACTTTCTATTCATCATAGAATCATGGGGGGGAAATGGTTTACACAAAAATATTTAGTAGCACAACTGATTTCAAAAGTCCTAATAATAAGGAATGTTTCTTGAACAGCAAATGAACATGTTAGAATGATTTCTGAAGGATCATGTTACACTGAAGACTGGAGTAATGGCTACTGAAAATTCAGCTTTGCCATCACAGGAATAAATTACTTTTATAAATATATTCAAATAAAAAAAAAAAGAGCGTGTGGCTTTGATCTCACTTATGGCCTTGGTTCCACCTAAAGTTAAATGTCACAGCCCTAACGCACCAGTCAAGCGGACATATGTGTGACTGGATACTTCCTCCCTCTCTCTCTCTCTCTCTCTCTCTCACACACACACACACCACGCTCATAATTCTCATCTCTGTCTTCTATAATCTGTTTTGACAAACCCTCAGGGTCACCACTGCATCTCACAAGTATTTAATTAATTATTTATGTTTGATCATTAACCATTCATTTTTTCTCTGATTTCCGTGTCCAAGTAGATTCTGAAAGGATGGATGGACATGTGACCATGGTACAAATTCCTCAAAGTGTGTAATGGATTATGTGTTTGGTCAGATTAGCATTAACATAATGCTGCATAAATGTACCTGTGCTGCAGCCTTAGCTGTTCAGACCAAGGCCACCAGTTCATTAGCTTAATCCTGGCTCTTACTTTTATTAATAACAAGATCATGACATTGCAGCTGCTGGCACTGATGACTGTTTTAAATCGTGCGTCATGTGCTCTTTGACCCTCAGGCCAGTGATTTCTTGGCCCTGTTATGCTTATATGACGCACTGTGGCAGATTAGGGATTTGAGTCTAAACTGAAAATATTTGTCAACATTTCATTATGTGATTTGTAAATTATGAATGGTCTTGCTAGCAATTAGAACAGCTCTAATATTATACTGCTTTTACAACGAGGAGTGCAACTCATCAATACCCTGCAAACATGTCCTTGCGGGGCCCATGCTGGCTTTTTGCAGGCACAGTGGCCCACACCAAACCTAAACAGGCCCAGTGCGAGCTTGCCCAGGTGAGGCCCACAGCTTTGGGCTCACCGCGGGCTCTCTGTGAGCAGGCCACACTGATGTGGGCCAGCCTGTTAGGGCCCAGATCAACTTTTGTATCCTTTGGGCCCATGCAAGTTTTGTGTAGGCAGCCCTGTAATGCAACTAGGAGAATACAAACAACATTGACTGGCCATTCTTTAGCCATTCAATTGAACTGGAATGGCTCAAACCAAAAGAGACCTTTTCAATGGGACCATAGTCTGGGTTATTTTTGACTGTTCCTGGTTAGGAAGAGTCTGGTGTTTAAGAGGTGTGGTGTGTTTTCATTACAAGAGGTTGGATTATTCATTTGTTATCAGCCAACTTCAGCTATGGAAAGTGTTTGGACATTGATGCACTACAGATAAGACTTTCGCACACATCAACTTTCACATGACGAAATAATGCTATCTTACATTGCTTTGTTTGCTTTCTTTCTTTTTTTTGTGTGTACTTTAGTGTATTTACATTTCTGGCTATATGTAGCTGTATTAACCTGAATTGAATGTTTTCTATTTTGTATTTAATAAATTGATTTGAAATCCCTTTGACTACTGTACATTTTTGACAATACAGACATTAGTTATGTGGTGACTGCATCCATTTCAGATGTATACTAAATGTTTTTCCCAAAGTATTCAAGTGAAACCGATGTATTGTTGTAGATTAATAGTGCAGGCCCTGTGTGGGCCTAGTGAGGGCTGCCCATGTAGGGCATGTGCTAAGGGGCCAACGTTTTGCCAATGAGCAAATTCTCAGGGGCCCTCCGCTGGGGGCCCTTAGGCTAGCCCTAAGTGGGCCCGTAAAGTGCCAGTGCAGGCTTGTTTGCAGGGTATCTTGACTGTGATTTATCTCAGTAGAAGATGAGAGTTCAATATAGTGTTGTCAAAAGACCCGGTACTTCGGTACCAAGTCGGTACTAAAAAAATGAAAATGTTACTGTACCAGGTTTTTTTAAGTACCGGTGGTACCGAATACCCAGTCAACCCGGTTCTTGATGCGCTGTCCGAAAGGTGCGCAGATGTGCTCTCTTCATAAAAGCACTTGAGACGTGGCGACATCAAAACGAGGAAACACACCAAACTAACAAAACAATTTAAAGACACCCAGATCAAATGAAAGAGTTCAAGCAGGTAAGTTTCATTTTAATTTTTGTGTTTCCCATACATTGACTTATTTGAGGCGGCCCACCAAAATATCAAAACTAACCGCCAC
>NW_015657307.1:33128-58442 GCF_001515625.1 Sinocyclocheilus rhinocerous
TAGCTCTAGGTTTTCAAAAGCCCTTTAAAATTAAATACGTGCACATTTTGGATTAAATGAAAGTAGTCAATATTTTTAATTAGCATGTTTTTGTGTTTTGCTTTGGTACCGAAATTGGTACCGAGAACCGTGGATTTTCACTGGTATTGGTACCGAATACTGAAATTTTGGTACCGTGACAACACTAGTTCAATAAATGCTCTTGTGAAACTGCAGGATTACATTTGGAGATGTAAACAAATTATACTACTAAGTGAATTGCTGAAAAACAACATACAGCCTGATCTATAATTGAGTCTAATTAATCTACTCTGAAAATATTAATTTGTAAATGCCTGGCAACAGAAATTTCTTACTCCTCTTCAACAGCTAGCAAAGGTCTCTTACCTAGTTACTACCCACTCGTGGGTACACACATAAATACAGACCAGCCTCCCATATGAAAACAAACCTGATAGATCTGTGCATCCTCATGCAAATCAAACACTTCCTTCTTCCTGCAGCACTAATCAAAATATGCCTGAACGTGACACACGGGAACAATTTACTTACTGCAGCTGATTTCGACTCCTGAAGTTAATGCTGAATCTTTATTCATTAACTCTAGGATGTACATGGGATTTCTCAAAACTGACCCATTTAAATGACTTGCAGTGACGTAAGGCTACATTTTGAAAGTTTTGAAAGTCAGTCGTCATGAGGGCCTATGACCTCTTTAGCATATACAGATGCTGACGCTGATTTTAATTTTGCATGCGTCAGCTACTAATCACGTTTAATTCAATCAGGCTTTGACCCGAATGACTACAGAAGCATTTATAATGTCTATGTGACCGTAGATTCTATGCTTTAGCTCAGAACCACTGGTTTTCACAAAGAGATAAAGTACATATTTATGTTTACATTTGATACATCGTAATACAGCCATTTGTTTTAATTTAGGAAATTATTGTACTAACATGTTTTGCACCCCAACTCTTCAGTAACCTTGCTAACTTTTGGGTTGCATACATACTTGGCAATCTATTCAATATTCTCCGCATGTATATGTGCTTGTTTCATAATGATATTTTGTACTTTGCACTTTGTAATACAGAAATGTTCAGTTTGACATACTGAACAAATTTCAATACTGTCAGCATACAGAAACCCTGTGATATTGTTTTTACAAGATTAAATGCCTGAATATCAAGCATTCAGTGCTAAATTTGCTGATTTTATTTTTATTCTTTTTTTTTTTTTTGCCAGATGCTGAATTTTACAGAGTTTTCATAAGGAACTACAGAAAAATATTCTATAATAAAAAAATAAAATAAAATAGTTATCTGTTCAAGTGATGGCTGTTCAAGTGATGGCTGAGTAATGAGAGGTAGAAGGATAAAAAGTGCTTCAAATCTGGATTGTGGGTCCCCCTGCTGGTTACATAGGGGTAGAGCTTTTATTTTATTTTATATTTTATTTTACCGACTAAATAAATTAATATTCTATTTTTTGTTATTTTATTTTTTGTGTGTGTAAAAGGGTATGCATGTGTATAATGTAAGCAGCACGATAGATAGATAGATAGATAGATAGATATATAGATAGATATTCCACCCCTTGAAGACAAGTTTTTTTTTTTTCTCTAAACAACAACCTTAACATCCTGAATGACAATTCAAAATCCACACAAAACCCTGCACATCTGCCCAGCATACTCTCCTGTGCAGGTTGTGTTTGGCCATTGTGCTGTTTGGCATGACAGTGTGGTATTATTCTAGGTTTTGTGTGGGTCTGTATTGTTCTCCTGTGGGCTGCTTTGTTAAATGAGGGGGTATAGTGGTGATGCTGCAGGGTATTGCTTTATGCTGACTCTGACCTGTGAGAATGGCAGGGAGTGATATGGCCCTATGACTAGGCCACAGAGAGAAGGAAGGAGAAGGAGAGAGGAACAGCATCTACAACGTGCATCCCAAGAGAGCATCGATTTGGAAATGGACTAAAATACTACTGGATTAAAGACTCATCTGTTCAAGTCCAAGTGTAGTCATGCAGGAGAACCCAGGCTCTATAGGTGTGGATGGAGGATACGCCAGCAATGTACCTGCTTTCCTCACTAAACTCTGGACTCTTGTGGAAGACCCAGAGACCAATCATCTGATTTGCTGGAGCACTGTGAGTTCACCCTGATGGCGTCGTTTGGTTGGTTGATTTATAAATGATGATAAATTATGGGTATGATACATTATGTATAAAACATTATGTGATAAATTGTGTAGATTTAAAATAGAAAGAAACTCACTGTTGTGGATCTCTGATTAGAGATATAAGACTTTGATTAGGCAGAGCAACAACAAAAGTTATGTAAGTCAGGGATTTTTAAAAAATGTTGGCAAAAACATCCAAATATGATAATCCCATTGCAATGAAATGGTAGCTATGTATTTGCATATATAAAGACCCTTTTATATTGGGTGTGTGGGGAAAACATAAGCATAAACATGTTGCTTTCTAAATTAAATGACTGGATATTATTTGAAAATTTCTACAAATAAAACAATATACTAAAATACTAGAAAATATTTACTTCGTTGACAGTGTATATGCTTTACAATAAATATTTTTTCTATTTCCTAAACAGAGAAACATTTTCAGAAATGTATATGTTGCATATATAATTTTTTCTATCAATTTTTCTGGGAACCCTAATGAAGCTCTATGAGAGCACTGGGATTCTTTGATATTGTAATTTGGAATAGAAAAAAATATTTCTTGTAAAACTGATATAGTGTTACCTAAGCAAATATTTTACAATGTTTTAATCATGGTAAGACATTATAATAAGGTCCCATTAGCAGCAATATATTGTTACAATATTATATTGTTAGTTAATGAAAATTTTCATTGTTAACTATCCATTGTTATTTCATGTTAGCTCAAATCCATTAAATAATATAATCTATACAACTTTTGATTTTAATAATGTATTAATAAATGTTGAAATTAACATTAACTAAGATTAATAAGTGCTTTAGAGGTATTTTTCATTGTCAGTTCATGTTAGCAAATGCAGTTAATATTATCAAAGGGAAACTTATTGCAAATTGTTACCTAATCATTACTTTTAGTTGTAGTACATTTGAGAGAAGTTTTCATTGGAAAAAAAGTGTATATTTACAACGCATATTTCATCATTTTATATTAGCGCCTTGTGTGAATCTGACATATTCTTTGTGCATAATGGAAATATGTAGATTTAAATGTGGTTTTACTCTAAAGATGGACTCTAAAGTGGCTCTGGAACTGTTTGGTTTGGTCTCTATGGCTCTGCATTGATTATTATTATTACTGATGATCTAGCTTATGTCATCTGAGAATGATTAATAAGAGGCACATCATATCCTCTGTATTCACTCTGTTTATTAGGGCCCGAGCACCGATGGTGTGAGGACCCTATTGGAATTGCTCCGTTTCTTATTATTCTTCTTCTTCTTCTTCTTCTTCTTCTTCTTCTTCTTCTTCTTCTTCTTCTTCTTCTTCTTCTTCTTCTTCTTCTTCTTCTTCTTCTTCTTCTTCTTCTCCAAAGTGAATCGCATTTTTGAGGGCCTAAACATTCTCCAAAACTCATGAAACTTTCCACACGCGTCAGAACTGGCGAAAATTTACATCTGATAAAATATCTCAATTTAAAATTAATTTGAAATGAACATCAATGAAAGGTGCAATCAAAGGCCAATAAACAAAAGTCTATTGACTGAACTTGGAACCACAAAAATCAATGACAAACTCTTTAAAATAAATGATTTGCATCAGTATGTTGAGACTTGAGGATGTCTGTTCATAATCTTCTGGTGAAAATGTTACATTTTTTTCATTCACCATTCAATTTAACATAAAGTTGGCAATGAATCAAGAGTACTGGTCACATGAATTCATTTGCTAAAAATCCTGTGTATCAAAAATCATTTACACTAAAGTTGTTTTCATTTAACATTCTGGTTGTGTGTGCAAAAAAAGCAATAAAATAAATAAAAGCAATAAAAACCGCAGGAAGATACTGAAAACTAAATGAGGTTGAAAAACAGGCAGGCCGCTCTTAGCAGATGCTTCTCTCTGATTCACTGCAATCATGTGTCTCAGTTTTGCATTTAACAATGTCTTTCGGGAATAGCTCGAGGAAGAACATTAAAAGGTTCCCTTTCCCAAACACATGCAGTCTGTTTTGTGCTTTCAAACTATAATCAAAGCAGAGACATGTTTTCCTTTTTTGGCTTGTTTTCTCTCGTTCTAGACGGGCACCAGCTTCCATGTTTTTGACCAGGGCAGATTTGCCAAAGAGGTTCTGCCCAAATACTTCAAACACAATAACATGGCAAGCTTTGTACGTCAGCTCAACATGTGTAAGTATCATTCTGCACTGACAAACATCCCATAGCTATCACAGGCACTTCCGATTGAAATAGTGTTTGCGTTATCCTCTCACTTCTCTTTCAGACGGCTTCAGGAAGGTGGTGAATATTGAGCAGAGTGGACTGGTGAAACCCGAGCGAGATGACACCGAGTTCCAGCACCTCTATTTCCTCCAGGGCCACGAGCATCTGCTTGAGCACATTAAGCGCAAGGTGAGACGACTCATCTTTAAGCGATTCTCACTCTTGCTTTATTCTCTCATTCTCTGAGTCAGAGGCCATAACACACACACAGGCTGGAGGTTTATGATCTCACATTACCCACGACTGTTTATGTGTTTGTGTGTTCACAGGTGTCAATAGTGAAGAGCGAGGATACCAAAGTTCGGCAGGAGGACTTGAGTAAGCTGTTGTATGAGGTGCAGGTGCTTCGCAGCCAACAAGAGAACATGGAGATGCAGATGCAGGATATGAAACAGTACGATGTTTATCACACATCTATATATCCATGTACACATACCAAATTAATACTATGGCATCATTTACTGCCTATCCTTGCCTTTAGTAACAAAAAACTGAACCCCAAACAACAACTTGCCCTTTCACCTCTATTATCCCTCTAACTTTTCACCTACTTCTCATTCATTGGCTCCTCTGCATTGTGAATCTCAGTGGTTTGGTGTTTTGTTAAAGCTGCCTCAGTAGCACATTCAGTAGTTCACCTGACAGATAGGAGCCAGCAGTCTGATCACATGCCCAAAGGTAGATATTCATTTCTAGGGACTAAATAATCATCTAAATACAACATCAAAAGAAAAATGAAAAAGGAGACCACCCAAATCTGTGTGAAATCAACAACTACCTCAAATTACTTACAAATTATCCTTAATTTATTGCCTACAATATATGTTCTGTAGTCTGTAATTTATTCTATTCTATACGAGTCTATCTATTCATATCTGCCCATCTATCTATCTATCTATCTATCTATCTATCTATTTATCCATGTATCTATCTAGGCAGAATGACGTTCTCTGGAGAGAGGTGGTGTCATTGAGGCAGAATCACACACAGCAGCAGAAAGTCATGAATAAGGTAAGAAATACAGCTCATGACCACAATGAGAGACAGTTGGTTGAACTGGCCATTATTGGGGAAGATGCTGTCGTGCAGATTTTGTGACTGAGTAACGCTGAATCACTTTGTGTTTTTCTGTTCTATAAATAGCTGATTCAGTTCCTGTTTAGCCAGATGCAGTCCAACACTCCCAGCACTTTGGGAATGAAAAGAAAGCTGTGAGTGTACCCATTCATCTGTAACACGTACACACTAATCTGAAGCACTTGAGTAGGTATTGATACACACACAAACAAAAAAAGCGCAAACAGAAAATAGCAATCAACAGCCTGATGCTCCAACACAAACACAGTAGAGGGAATGGCCAACTCAGCTGGAAACAGTCAGCTGATACAATTCACTGCCTTTGCTGGGATGAATGGAGCTGAATGCTGAGTCAGACCTCCTGAGCTCTTGCCCTCACACACACACACCTGAACTGTAGCGCATGGCCCATACCATCTATTAAAAAGGTGCACCGTCAGCTAGTGTGACGCATGAGAACAAACTGGGTAAGAGGGACCGCAAGAGCCAGTGCTTGGTATTCCACTGCAACTTTTAACTGACTGACTTACTAATAACAACACTGCTCCAACATTCTTTCACAGTCTTTCCACTAGAGGGCAATAGGATTGTAATTCACAACAACAGTTTTCAAGTTCTTTGTATTTGAGACCTGAACACTTATTGATGTGGCTTCTATCGATTATATGCTGCATTTTTCCTTCTCCCCAGTCGTCTCATGCTGGATGATGGCTGCTCCACCCCTCCTGCCTCAAAATTCAGCCATAGCCACTCCACAGAGTCCTTGCAAGAATCTTTCTATATCCAGTCGGTGAGAAAGCTTTCATATTAAAGATTTAAGATCTGAAACAGAAGATTTTACTCACTGTATCATGCCTCTTACAACTGGTGTTTTGATGGTTTTCTCAATCAATAAAATATGACAAACACAGACTCTCTTTCGTGTTCAACCAGCCATCCACAGAAAGTGCATCCTGCTCCACTAGCAATGTGATGACAAGAGGGCCAATAATCTCTGATGTCACTGAAATCTCACAGTCCAGCACCATGGCTTTACAAATGCAGGCAGAGGAATCTAGGTGAGTGGACCGACCTTCAGAGTTAAAGGGATAGTTCACCCCAAAACACTAAAATGTTTCTGTCCATACATTATTATGTTCATGGTGTTTTGGACTTGCAATGTTTGGACACAAATGTTCTTCTAAATAGGGTGAGAAGACAATGACAGAATTTTCATTTCATGGTGAACTATCCCTTATTAGCCACTATGCTTACTAGGGCCCTCTAATTTCCATCATGCGAAAAATGTGGACATAAAACACGAAATTCGAGAAAAAATAAAACAGAATTTGAGGAAAAAAATAAAAAGGATGTCACAGGGCTCTAGTTTAGCTATGTTTACTTTTATTACAGTTTTTCTCAGTCGCTTTGTTGCATTTCTCCGATCAGTTCAACTCTTGTTCAGATAATTTCTCAGATCTTGTTCAACCTGCACATCATATAGTCAATTGTGCACTCTTTCGAACAAGTTGCGATTGCTTTGGTACATTCATGCAATTGATTGTGTACATTTATCTGAGATTTTCTTACTTTATCAGTTGCTAATGCTATGTTGCTCAAAATGTATTATATAGTTATCTATACAATAGTCTTACCCCTCAAAACATCTAGTCTTTAGTTCATCGTATAAGTAATTAAATGCAAAATGGTTCATCTAGTTGTCATAAACTGTCAAGCACATTTTTTACACATTATTATTAGACTTTTTGTAAATTTGGCATGAATTGTGCAAGTGAATCTTGACTTTCACTAATGAAGAGAATGTAGATCAACCAATGATAAACCATTTCTCTGAAATAGCTCAAAGGTGCATCTCATGAATCTTCAGTTGGAAAGCATATACTGTATAGACAGAGGACAACACAAGAGTTACAAATTCTGACAATGGACTTTCACATTTTTTTTATTTTCATCTTTGTGCCCATATTTCTTTTTCCTTTTCTATACCACAATGACATTGTAATGTGTGTTTTTATTTTTTGGTCAGACCACTAGTAAAAGTGTAACTGGGAATTCTATCCAGTCTCTTTCAATCAATATCCCACATACAGTAATGTGTACATTTGTACTTTTGAAATGGATATTTGGCATACATAAGCATATGGCATACTGTTCAATACAGTAACTGTCATCCAAAATGTTGCCATAGTTTACATCAGGTAATACCAACAGAGTGCACTGTTATATTGACAACATGACTACGCATTTTGACTATCTTGTTTGTGAACAATGACACAAGGACTTTTCATTCTGATGGCACTGATATGTTCATTGACATAAATACTTACTTTTGAGAGATGAACTAAAGATTTTGAGTAAGTTACAGGCTTTTGCAGGTAATCCATTGTGTGGTGCTGTTTGTACGAATTGTTTTGAGAAATGCACATACTGTACTTCTTTGCAAATATTAAGGATGAATCGAGAAATGCACCAAAGCGACTAAGAAAAACTGTAAGGCGTGATCTATTTGTTTAGAGAAAAGTGTCTGATGCTGATTAAGGAAGAGCCGGTGAGTCCTGGGGTGCAGGGACGAGGAGAGGGTGTACCACTTGGCTCCTGTGAGGTGTGCGCTGAACCCCCCGTCCTCCCTGTTGCCATGGTACAGTCCGTCCTAGAGGGCCGAGGATCTAATTTGGGAGAGAGAAGGGCCAAAAGACCAATGCTGGAGAGGTATAATATATCATCCGTATCAAAGTAGCAAAAATCTACAACTTAGGATAGTTAAGACTATTGTTTTTCACAGATAAGCAGCACTTATATTTCAGTTCATGTGAAAATCTATTTTAATTTGTATTGAATATGTTCAAGACCAGAGTATCCTGACGGTGTGGAGAATGTTGACATGAGTCTGGAGGATTTACAGCTACTTCTGAGGAGTCACCAGCAGAGCATGGAAACCAGTGCTGCAGCAATGGATGTAAGTCTGAATCGATACAGGGAGAGAGTGAATCCAACATAAAAGTGAATAGGAAGATAGCCTTACCATATTAATGACCTTATAATACTCTACACTTTCCTACAGCCCTTCACATTTAGTCTGTCTTTGAACGAGTGGAACTTTACAGAAATGGACCCAAACCTGAAATCAGTGAGTTTACTGTCATTTGTAAATAATCAGCTGTGACAATTAAAGCTTCATTATGTATGTGTGTGTGTGTGTGTGTGTCCCTGCGTCCCAATGTTCATAATATCCATCCTAAATAGTATGTGAGATTAGAATAAGTGTTTCCCAGAGCATAGTATGTTGAAAAGGGTGTGCCAAAGGTCCCTGGATGGTCTACTATTTCAGGTCGATTTTTGAAGCATGGATCCTGCACACTCTAATGGCTAATATTACCCACAATCCATTGCGCTTTGACGAATGATCCGGTTGAGAGCTACAAACATGAATAAAAAACATTAAAAAAACTACAAACCTGGTGGATGCGCGCGACCGACGGTTAAGTAGAGAGGTTTAGGGGTTTGAGTTACTAATAATCAACATTTAACCTGGTAAAGAATATTTATTTAATGTTATCTGTGTTATATTTCAGTGTGAACTTTTATAAACATCCATTTGTTTGTTAACTTTTAAATGCATCATTATGCAGAAAATATGACCAGAGTTCTCTGCATGAAGACCCGCGGCTAACGTGCTAATTCTTTTCTCTCTGATATGGTAGGAAGTTAAATGAAATGAAATGTGGAGGATATTAACTGTGACAAGATGATTGACAGGCTAGTTTACAGTGACAGGATGCATGTAATTATGCGACAGAGCAGTCGGTTAAAGACACTGTATGACGTTATAGTATGTCCCAAATCTTGCCTACTCTTCTACTACACACTCAAAAGTGTGTACTTTTTCTTCACCAAAAAAGTGCATACTTTAAGGGCGTAGTATAAGTAGGCACGCAGCATATGTGTGTCATTATCACCTCACACTGGCCAACAGTGCCACCTACTAGTCAAAAGGGACAATAATATAAGTAGGCACATTGGGACGCAGCATATGATTCAGGGTAGCGCAGTTTAATTTCTGACTGGAATGAAAACCATGCAAAACAGCAGAGCCGAAGCACAACTCGCGTAATTACCAAAACAATGTTCCTCCGCAAGTAACTTGTAGTTTAATGCTTCAACCGCTAGAGGGCCATAAAGTTACAACGTGTTGCATAAATGCATGATGGCTCAAAAAAAATGACGAGAACACATTTCAAATGAATGCTTGCATGATTGTATGAACTGTTTTCTAAACTATTTCTATGTGCATGTGCAGGAGCTGGCTAATGCCCTCATCCCTGCTGCTGTGTCCCAGTACATGTTTCAGGGCCAGGAGGGGGAGACGTGCCCACCACTGGCTATGTGGAACAGTGAAGCCCTGATATGACAGCCAGCACAGATCCCTCCTGAGAGTGAGCAGGTACTGATCAAGTCACTAACATGATGTCCAAATCTCTTGTCTAAATAGTTGTATACTATTAAAATGTACCTCACACTTATAGTTGTCTTGCTTCATTGTTTCTCTCAGAGTGATCCATTTGAAAGCATGCCACTTGGATTGTACATTGTCTCAACATCGGAAGAGAAGGCTCAAATTTATCTGACTAGTAGATGTGGTGGTGATATACAGTATAAAGTAAACATGCTGACCAGTCCTTTGTGAAGATTCACTTAGTTGGCCATTGACGGAAGGTGCATATTTACAAAAACATTTGGAGCAATTCAACTCTTTGGGGATGGAATATTTATGATAATCCTTTCTCAAAACCTAGAAGGAGTTCAGGCTACATCAAGATCATTTTGAAGATATTTTTCTCATGATATAACCCATCCTAAGGAAACTTCTATTGCCAAGGAAAAGGCAATATTATGCATCCCCCCCCAACAACTACAATGCAGGCGAACTATATGAAATATGACAAATCATTGTGGCCCAAGTTTGAATGCACTTTAGTCTGTGTGTTGGAGTTTCTGCTTTGTGGAGCTGTGATTTAATTTTCTCTCAAATGTAACTGTAAAAAAATAAAATAAAATATATATAACAACGTCTGAGCAATGCCAAAAACAATGCGTGTTGAAGTTAAATTGCCCCTGTTGGCAATTTTCTCTGAAGAATATCAGTGGGAAAGCATATAATCAATAGACAGTCATGCAGAGGCATGTAGGCTGCAGGCCAGTATCATTAAAACTTCTCTCTACTGATTCAGCTGTACAAAATACACTGATGTTTTCTGAGCTTCTGCTTTTTTGCCTGAGATTTTTTTGAGTTATGTAAAAAAAAAAGAAGGAAAAAAAAAAGAACTGGTGCGAAAGACACTGCATCATCTTTGAAACACAATTTTGTCCAAAACTTCAGTACAAACACACAATAAGCTGTCATTTTGTTATATATAAATCTGCAGCTCAGGGTTCACATTATTCTACTGAATTTGCAATAGCATACTACTTAATTGATATTATAACAAAGTGCACACTTGTATTTCAATATATATTTGAAGACATATAAAAAGTGCTGGTTTAATCATATTTTGTATGTATTAATGTGAGAGGTCTAGGGGTTAAAAATTAGACCTTGCAGAAAGAAAACTGAAACGATGCACTGCTTTTTGCACAATTTAGTGTCTTTTCTTAATAATAGTCTAGTATCTGAAATATATTAATAAGACATCAAGTATCTTTGTTTCAATATATTCTTTAGTTGATCGACTAGCCTGCTTTACAGCTGTCTTTGATACACTTATGATATATTGTGTGATATTTGCCCTTATTTGATACAAATGTATTGACCACACTGGTTAGATGCAAACGAAGACAGAAACAGCAATTCTTAATGCCTTTGGAGATAAGCACTATAATTACGTAATATGTATGTTTTAATTATTATTTATATTCTAAATTGACATTTTCAGTTGACTGTTTTTATGCCCATCAACCAAATTAGATCTAACAATGATAGTGCCTTAGGCTTTAGGTAAGAATGTGTTTATTTTTCCTGCCAAACCTCATATAATGAAGGCAAATCACAACAAAAACACAACATACAATAACATTTCAGAGACCATAATGCACTTTGTTATCACAGGGCAGCCATGTAGCAATGCAGAATACCCCAGATCTCTTACAAATGTGTTGAATTTTAAGTGCAATACTGCTGCATTTATTTATATGATTTCCCTAAAAAAAGGAATTTTGCTGCATTGGTTTGTATGATTTCTCAAGGATGCAACATCTAATTATGATTTAGATGGGAACTATGATGGAATAAAATAAATTGCACTAAGGGTGATAACTGTATTAGAAATAGTGTTTATTCAGTGTTCGTTTATACTCTTATTTTTTCCACTATTCCCTACTAAAGAGCAATAATTAAATGGTTTATTTTGAGAAGGGTGCTTTTTCACATAGGTTGCAAGTCTTTCATTGTATACTTATTTTTCATTGTATACTTACATAATGTAATTAATTGCACTGCTAATAAATGAATGTAGATTAACAAAGCAAGACACAAAAGCAAGCAAGAAAGGAAACCAATGTTCCATATTACTTCTGGATGCAGTCTGTTCCTGACTCCCACCAGCATATAATGTTCAAATGTGTACACACACACACACACACATACAAAATTGTAAAACAATAAACTTATTTTAAAAGCATGCAGCAAATCTCATTTTACTTCTTAAAGTAAATGAATGAGGAGATTACATCAAACATATGTACTGAAATATTTGTCTGTCTGTTGTACTGTCATATTGTGGAGTAGCATTTCAAAAGAGTGATAAAGGTATTCGAAACAGATTTTATTCTGTTGGTTTTACTATCCCACAGATAAAAGGTTTAACTAAATGGTTTATTTTGAGAAGGTTATATAATTATTTTTGTTCCATTGTGATTACTTGCAATGGTAATAAATTAATGTACATTAAACTAGCAAGAAAGAAGAAAGAAAGATGGCTTAGTAAAATAATAACACGTATATGAGTATAATAAACATATTTTACTTATTAATAATTTTTTTTAGCTGTTAAACCAACCAGGTAATACAAGCAAGACTTGAACATTTAGTATAACAATGGATGACAGCAAAAATAAAAATAAAGGAAGACAGTAAAAAATAAAAATGAAAATACAATAAAATAAAATAAGAAACAAAGTACAGAGGTAGTGAATCAAATTACGTAACATTCAACAGATTGTCACATAGTTTTACAAATGTAACTTTTTTTTTGTTGCTTATTTGTTTCAGTGTCATAATGAAGTAGGCTAGTTGAGGTAACAAAGAAAATTATTTAATTTGGGTACTGTTATAGGTAAAATTTACATTTCTGAATAAAATATTTTGCCAATAAAATAAATACATTTCCTATATATTCTATATTATGATTACAATGAGAAAAATAACAAATATCACGCAATGTTAAATCAATGTCTACTTTGGATTTTGAAGCAAGGAATTGTGATAGGACAGTCCAAAATTATTTGACAAGAAGAAACACCCGAAGAAAAGATGATCAGTTTACAACATTACCAAATTTAGATGTAATCCCATTGGTGGGATATAATTAGTTTTATTTATTTTTGACTGAAACACATTGCTTATAATTTTATTCCTACATTTAGGGTCATTCTTATATTCAACCAGGAATTTCTGTTCACTCTTTACAACCTATTCAAATGATTGTAAGGAATTCCTTATGGACAACAGGTAAATTGTATTTAGACATGAAATCATAGTAAGAATGGATCTAGCATATCACAAAGATAATCAATACCTTTTTCATGCCAATTCTAAAGGAAAATCGACTTGTTCTTTGCTAGAATACTTTCAATGTTCCATAGTTTCATTTTATGTGGGGAGAATTGTGGACAAAACAAAGTTTCCATGCCAACAGCCTGTTCATGGAATTTAGAAAGTTGTATGGGGAGCTTAGATGGGGAGATCATGTTACAGGTGTTACCCTCCCACTTTTTAATAGATGTTTTGTGGGATAAAATACCAGATAGAGTCGGGTGAATTGACACAATTCTTTATTCAATTCACTTTGAATGTATTATTAACGTCAAAAAATCAAGCATGTCAAAACCTCCATCAGCTTTTTTACCACATAAAACCTGTTTCTTCAGATGTTGATGTTTGTTTTTCAAAAAAAGTAAACAATAAACGATCAATTTGTTTACTGGTAATATATATTTTTTAAAATTTTTTTTTTTTACTAATAATATTAATTGTTTAAATAGCCTCAGTGCTGACGTATGACAGGAAGAGAAGGGGATGATTTATTAATACAATTTTTGAATAGAACTCATTTAATGAATAGAATATAGATAGGCTATTGTTATTTCCATTACCACAGTAGATGGCGGTAATACTCTTTTAAGAATGCGAACCGCCAATAAGCTCAAAGAGACGTGGCTTAAACCGCAGTTGGACTTTGTCATTCCAGGGTATGTATCCGTTAGGAAAGATAGTATGACAGGAAGCAGACGAGTCGTAAAGCGAAACGCACGGTCGAAACACAGAACGTAGCCGGATGTCCCGGATGTGCTTTCACAGCAGAGTGCCGTATTCCAGTTTTCATCGAGCGCCAAGGCTGTACCATTCAATCCCTCTAATATCGTAATCAACAGTAAAAAAAAAAAAAAAAAAAGGGAGTTAAGGCAAAAGTCTTTTTTTGTCGTTGCTTTGATCACTTAATTTACGTATACAAAAGAAAAAAAAAAAAAAAGTGTGATTAGTGCAAAGATTAAGACGCCATTATATTATCCGTCAGACGATGTCAGTTGTACCTCCTAATCGATCATCTACCGGTTGGCCTCGTGGAGTAAATCAGTTCGGCAATAAATACATTAGCCAGCCGGCTAAACCGCTCACCCTGGAGAGACCAATCAATCTGTGAGTAACATTCACCACTGCAAACTGCGTGTGCAAATACATTTATTTCATAACCAATGCTCAGCGATCCCAGTGATGTACGATGGCCTCTGCTGAAGCAGCATCACCCTTTGAACCTGGCAAACAATCGTAGCTCCTAACAGCACCCCAGTTTAATGTCTTTAAAAAGGAGCTTGCCATATATACATAGGTCCTGAAAATTATGAGAAGTGATAAAGCCAAGAAATTATTTGATTTGTTTAATAAGTGTGATTTTGTTTAATCCCCTACTACGTACAGTTGTGTTTATGTTAGCCTATTTTGTTCTGTTATGATGCTTGAAATGCAAAAAAAAAAATTTATATATATATATATCTAAATAAAAAAACAATCGTAGCTCCTTCCTGGTTACTGCTGTTTGTTTGCGTGTGCACGATTACCGGTATATTAACATGTAACGGTATATTAACATGTAACGTTGCATTGATTTATAAAAGTATACACACCATTTTTTTTTATTTAAATGAACACTTGATACAATGTTCCTTGCAAAAACAAACAAAGAAACAAAACAAAAAAATGTTTAACTCACACTTGATAAAGCCAATTAAACATAGTTAACTCGAGATTTTCTTTACAAGTAGGGCTGCACGATTATGATCATTATTGTCGATTATTCCCTTGAAATTGTAATTGCGATTATTAATTGCGATTATCACAATTTACATTGAATGATGTTTATACCATTTTTTGAAACAACTGCATGCCATATTTTTATATAAACAAGCTGAAAATACTCTTAACTTAAAATTTTTTTTAAAAAAGTAAAAAAAATATGCATGGTATTATAAAAAATAAAAATAAAACAATGGAAAAACCCTTAAGATAACCTGTAGAAAGAACGAAAAAACACATCTTAAGCACTCAGAATAAAATAAGTGGACTTTGAACGATTAATTGCCGCTTTGAACGATTACGTAATTGTGGCATCCGTAATTGTAATCGCGATTAGGAATTCGATTAATTGTGCAGACCTATTTACAAGGTTTACATTTTTATGCATATGCACACAACCAGATACATGAATTATATCCCAAATTACACACTATATACACTATGCATTTGTACTATGTACTCTACCCATTAGTGTGTGTCTTTTACATTGTTATTTTAAGCAGCAACAGTCGCTACATGAAGTGTCCAACATTCCACACTTTGTTTTTCCAGTTAATTAAGTGCATCATCCAGGTATTTGAAGTGCATTTTATGTTTCTCTCCAAAAGTTAGTGATTTAAAGAAAATGTCTAATTTAAACTAGTGTTGCGGGTAACTATTAACCCCCCTCCCTCCCTCCCTAAACTCAAATGGCAAAAGTCGACTTATTAACAGTTCTGGCTGATTTTGTTCATATTTCTGTCCTGTGTGCTGATCCCCCAGTGGATCAGTAAAGTTCTATCATATCCTCATTTAAATGACTCCTGAACATCATGATGTTTGTTTTTTGCAGATACCCACTAACAAATTACACATTCGGCACTAAGGAGCCGCTCTATGAGAAGGACAGCTCAGTAGCCGCACGCTTTCAGCGGATGCGGGAAGAATTTGAGAAAATCGGGATGCGGCGGGCTGTGGAAGGGGTTCTGATCGTTCATGAGCACAGACTCCCTCACGTGCTGCTGCTGCAGCTGGGAACCACCTTCTTCAAACTGTAAGCAGCCAGTGGTTCACTGGAGTTTGTGTGTTATGGATGTGATCGATTCAAATGGGTGCTTTTCAGTGGTTATCTGTACTGTATTGTTAAAAGTAACCTATCCTTGCGTATATATAGCTATGTTTCCATCAACCTGTTTTTATGCGCATTTTTGAAGTATCGCATCAGAAACGAGTGATGGAAATGGCAAATTTTGCAAAATGTGCAAAAAAGATTTTACGCTCGCTTGAGGTGGTTTTTGACTAGTGCAAAAAGGGTTAATGCGAATAAAAGGCGATGGAAATGCATTGCCGAGTAAATGATTCCATGCGCATCAAAAAAGTCATGTGACTGCGCAATTGGGCCAGCAAAACCTAACCATCTCGTTCCTCAGCATCTGAAATGTTATGGTCATTTTGAAATGGCTGCGCAAAGTCTGTCATCAACATATTTCTGTATAATTGCCTCCCAGAACTGTTACACGACTGCGTTCCCAAACAGCAGCATCCACATCCGAAAGCAATGACCGCATTTATTTTGTTTCGTCTGCTCGCTCTGAGGCACAAGTAATTTATTATATAGGCCTATGAAAATTATTATATTCAGAGGTTTCTCCTACTTTTCATAGTGATATATAGCCTAGCGCCAGTTCTACCAGGAAGTGACGATTTTGTTCTCTTTGACTCATTGGATGGAAACGGTGCTTATTCGCAAATGTTTTATGCGATATTTCGATTTTGTGCATAAGTTAAATTCGCAACTTTGGATGGAAACCCGGCTTATGATTCTTTATACATTTTTGTTCATTAATTTGCTATGACTTGTTTGCTTTTCTTTGCATTGTTTTGTTTGTTCATTATGCATTTGTTGATAAAGTGTCTACTAATATGTTTGTCAGTGGCTGACAGTTTATATTTTGTTTTTTACAGTCCCGGGGGTGAGTTGAACCCTGGAGAGGATGAGGTGGAGGGGTTGAAACGACTAATGACTGAGGTATTACTGCTTTTCTGACTGTATTTAAAGTGATAGTTGGTGGCATTTACAGAATTTTTTAGCTACAATCTGTTCAGTTCAGAGCTGAAAGAAAGTGTAAAATGTCAGTCAGCCAAGTCAAGCCAAAAACACTTATCGGAGTATTGTACCATCTGGTATAACATGAAATGCCATATTATGTAACAAAACTAGCAAAGATTTTAAATGCACTGAAGAATAATTTCTAAATTTGTTGTCAAGATTTTGGGGCGTCAGGATGGAGTGAAACAGGACTGGGTCATTGATGACTGTATTGGGAACTGGTGGAGACCAAACTTTGAACCACCGCAGGTAACTACACTGTTCCCTTTCCCTCAGACAGACATGCACTGGATCACTAACAGTATATATTGTTTTGTTCACTTTCAAGCGCATTAACTAAACAGAATGAAATATATAATTATTATAGTTTGATTCAATGAAAAATCACATTTAACATGTCTAATTTCCTTCCACAGTACCCTTATATTCCAGCACACATCACTAAGCCTAAAGAACATAAGAAGCTTTTTCTAGTACAGCTGCAAGAGAAAGGTAGGATGAAATACATTCTGTTAGGGCTGGGCGATATAGCTAAAAAATTTATCAACGATACAATGTTTCATATCGTTCGGTATCGATAATTATTCACTTTTTTATAACCTTTTTTTAAACAGAGCAATAGAAAAAAATGTTTACATTTAACCACTGTACTTTTAATTTGCCCAATTTATTAAGACAAACAAAAAAAAATTTTGTTTTAACAGTCAAACACAAAATAAAATTTAAACGAATATCTCCTTATGTTTTATATGCAAATTAAATAAGTCTTAAGGAAACTTTTGGCTTGTCTCCCAAGGCCACAGGAGGGCGCAATGAGCAAAATAATGCAGCGCATTAAATTGTCAATGCAAATAACTGTCTATAAAAACGTGCATAAGGTCTAAATTAATATTATATATATGTATCAAATATATTTTTGTAAACTGCATAAACAATTATCAACAAAACAGCATCGTGTATTTATGCTTTGCTTAATACAGAGCCAAATCACCGATCACACAGATTGCATTTAAAAACATTTGAGATGCAGTGAAATGAAATAAACCTTCACACATTCGCGTCGTGTTTTCTAAACTGTTTTAACTTTGCATGGCTTTCTTTGTATCTCTTGCATGAGACGCGAGTGCAGCAGTCATATTTGTCCTTCTAAAAAATGTGCTGAATATGCGTTCTGTGTGAATGGCTTGGTTTCGGTTTTAACCTAATCAAGATCTTCTACGCATTGAGCTACTATATTTCTCTAATATTTTGAACGAATAATGCAGCAACGGCGCGTCTCGTGGGCTAGACTAACAAAACATTAAAATGCAACAACGTCACTTACATCATCATCACCGCATCTCGTGCTCCACTGATGACGCTCCCTGACGCACTCCTAACATTCGATTGTACCATTTTTGCATTCAAATGCAAATGTTTATTTTAAATTCGACTAATATAAATTTTTATTCACAATCTCCTCATCACAGGCAGGCATTACAGCATGTGTTCGTGTAACACGTGCCTATATCGTGCGCTATATCGAACATTATTTCTATCGTTATCGAAGAAGGTGTACCGTCGATAAATATCGATACCATTTTATCACCCAGGCCTACATTCTGTTTACTCAATGCACCCTGAGTAAAAATTGATTTTACAGCTTGACTTGTGTGTTGTGTGTTTTTAGCGTTGTTTGCTGTGCCAAAGAACTACAAGCTGGTGGCCGCCCCCTTGTTTGAGCTTTATGATAATGCTCCTGGATATGGCCCAATTATATCCAGTCTTCCACAGCTACTGAGCAGGTGAGATATTACTTTTGAATCTTGTAGCTTGTAGTAAATGGGCTTCACATAATATATATATATATATATACTACTGTACTGTATGTGTACTTGTACATGAAAGTGTATATTTCTAACTTGTTTTTTATGACCATATATAAGTCGATTCAAGTATGTTAATATTTTATTGAGAAATAATGTAAACGAAACAAAACAAACATTATCAATTAACAATGTATTTTTGTTCCCCTCTCTCCACAACAAATTCTTTAAATTTAGTAGCATTCAAAACAGAAAAAGGAAAAATATAAGTATAAAACAACCAAAAATTATAGTAATTATAGAAATTATTCACTTGAAACAATATTTATTATAAACGCCAAGCCTAAACAAATTTATTTAAAGTGAAACTGAAACTAGCGGCGTGTGGGAAATGCAATAATCCAAATGTCAATTTATAATATAATTCGCAGCACATTTCAGATGATAAAAAATGCGATTTATAATCCTGAAAACAGCAGAAGAACCAAAACCCAAATACACATTGACTAAGCAAATAAATCTAGCTAATAAATTGTAGCATAAATAGGACAAACTATTTCCATGTTTTCCACACAAAATTACTTTTTATTAGCCTAGCTATGAAAAGTACGATTTTTTTCTCCCTCTGTCTCCTCCAAACACACAGACACACAGTACAGACACGGCTGCGAGCACACGTGCAACAAACGTACACAGAAACTTTGCGCTGACCCGTGACATTATCAGTAAAACAGTTTAGCAACTGAAAAGCTACATGACGTTTCTCAATAACGCCACTGTTTTTGAAGAAGGTTCACTTACAGATTCGCTATTGGTAGAGATGCTGCTGCCGAAAAATGTTGAGAGACGAACATGTAGTACTCTGGTAATTTACACATGCTTAATCTCTCTCTCTCTTTCATAACTGCATTAGTCTGCATACTAGCATTAAAATAAATGACGTTTTGTAATCAGCATCGGGATTCTGCGATAGAAAACGCTGTAACCATGAATTATGATTTATTTTTGTTTGCTGTTTTGGGGTGGTAATATTATATATTAATAGGCAAGGGGGCCCCGAATATTTATTTTGCTTATGTCCGGCCCTGATATTTGAGCGCATTCTAATTCTGACTGAATATACCGAATACTGTATGTAATCGTTATATACAGCACTGCAGGCTATAGCGCCATCTATTGGATTTTGCTGATACTGCATCAAAATAGTCATTTTGGACTAGCTGCCTCACGGGCCGGATGAAAGTGCCCAGCGGGCCGTATTTTTGCCCACCTCTGCTGTAGCATGTAGTAAATGGGCTTCACATAATATAATATTGGTAAATGCTGTCTAATTAAATTTAATGATTGCAAATCCTTATTTCAATTGTTGTTAATTTGTTCAATCTCTTCATTCTCTTGCACAGGTTTAACTTCATCTACAATTGAGAAGCGTGAGGTTTTGTCATGACCGTGGACTGTCTCTGTGAGCGCAGTCTGATGGGGTAACAGATGAAGATGTGGTGGTTAGGTGTTGGCAAGGTCCATTGAGGTTTACGAAATTTTGCATTTTCTGGCCTGTCTGCATTACATTGATTTAGATTGCATAGAAATGTGTGCATTTTTTTCTCATTTATAGATGCGTTGCAAGTCTTTGTTATTGAACTTTGTCATCAAGTAACTACAATTTTATGTTTGACTACGTGGTGAACACAATGTCTTTTGAAAAAAATGTTTCAGTGACTTTTTTTTTAAACCTTGTATATTTGTCAGTGCTTTTTATAATAAATTGTTTTCATGGAGATTTTGCAGGTAAAGCACAATGTTTTGACAGGTTCACCCAAAAATATGAAATTTACTCACACTCAGGTCATCCAATGTATAGATGAGTTTGTTTCTTTATTGGAACAAATTTGGAGAAATTTAGCACTACATCACTTGCTCACCAATGGATCCTCTGCAGGTATAATTTATTGTTGCTGTGTATGAAAGAAGGATTTGCATTTTTGTAATTGATATGCTATATGGCAAATTATGGTAATGTATATGTTCATGTTAGGCAAGGTTTCTTTGTCCAAAAACAGTCTTAATTTAGTTTTATAGACCATTTTCCACACTTACTCTGACACTAGGAACTAAACAGACTGTTTTGCTCTAAAATCTGTTTAAATGGGTGGACTGACATGAAACTTGTTGCAAAAATAAATTTAAGCCATTCTTTCCTGAAGTTAAGCGGAGCCACTTTTACTAGTCCACAGCCAGGATAAAGCACAATGTTTTGACAGGTTCACCCAAAAATATGAAATTTACTCACACTCAGGTCATCCAATGTATAGATGAGTTTGTTTCTTTATTGGAACAAATTTGGAGAAATTTAGCACTACATCACTTGCTCACCAATGGATCCTCTGCAGTGAATGGATGCCGTCATAGTGACAGTTTAAACAGCTGATAAAAACATCACAATAAATCAAAAGTAATCATGTCATTATTTGTTGTCATTTCTATAGGTCTTTATGTTATAAAACACTGGTCACACAATTGGATATAACTTAATACATCATTTTACATTATAATCCTAAACAGATCATTACTGGTATAATACTGGTAAAAAAAAAATGTATAGCCTGAATGCACTGTAAGTCGCTTTGGATAAAAGTTTCTGCTAAATGCATAAATTATTAAATTATTATTATCATTACTGAATGTAAATTTAAAATGAGTTTTCATTACATTTTCATATTTGTACACTAGTTACTGATCTTTTATCGTATGATATACTGTGTCATATTGCTAATTACTTATTAATGCAAGTGCTGCTAAAACCTGTACTTGTGACAATGATATGTGGTCTTTGTTTTTTGTTTCCAGCTATAGGTAAGCATGCCATATAACATATGTCGTTTTGTGGGAGGGGTCGTTTCAGTAACTCATATATTTTGTTTTTAATATAAGAGATTCAAAAATATTTTTGATCATGATGGGGCTCAACGTAGGCTTCAATTCCACATCTAACAGCACTGCCGTGGGTTCAGAGAAGATCGTTCCTGCTGTAGTTCTGGGTTTGTGCTGTTTGGTTGGTTTGCCAAGCAACATTGTGGTAATCATCAGTATTGCTCGTGAGTGGAACAGAAATCTGAGCTTCATCTTAAAACTAATGCTAAACCTTGCGGTCTCTGATGCTTTGACCCCTTGCTTGGCTCCTTTTGTGCTGTTTGGAATACTGTTTGGATGGAAACTCGGCCTTTGGTCTTGTAAGTTTCTGTTTTTTTTGGGTCACTGGAGTCTGTATGTTGGTGTCCTGACAGTCACCTCCATGAGCGTCCACCGCTATCACAATGTCATCAAGTCAAAAGTCACTAACAGAATGATACTGCACAGACTGGAAAGACGGCACAAGCGCCTTCAGCTGATTGGCATCTGGATTCTAGCCTTTGCTTTTTCCCTACCAGTATTTTTTACTCAAGGGCTCAAAGACAAGGATGGACTGCAAAGATGTCAGAGGGAAATGGAGTCACAGTCTGTAGAAGTGACTGTTTTGCTTTTTGAGATCCTGTTGGGGTTTGTCATTCCATTTTTGACAATGTTGACATGTTATCTATGGCTGCACATAGGGTTGAGACAAAAAGCCAAGAGCACCAGTCTAACTAGAGCTCCACAGGACCAGGAACCCAGAAACCAGGGGACAAACGTTTGGACTTACAAGAAGAGACTTGTGATCAGCATCATTGTGGCTTTCTTTCTGTTTTGGACTCCTGTGCACATTATCAATGTGATTGATATAGTCACTACTCTGACTAAAACATCTCATCCAGATGTTCATTCCCAACTAAAGTCCTTCCGCCGAGTATATGGTGATACAAGTAAGACTCTGGCTTTGCTAAACTGCTGTCTGAATCCTTTTCTCTATGCCATCTCTTCAGCTAATCTTATGAAATGTTTCAGAAAGAGATCATTCAAAATTTCTGATTGAATTATTTATTTTCAGTCAAATATATGCTTTAAAGTCTTCAAGCGCTATTATAAAAAATGGTTCAAAACTACAATTTTTTTGGCTTGTATAGTAGCAGAACCCTTTTTTATAAAGTTCTATAAAGAACTATGCTTTGAAAGTGTTATATACTGTAGGACCTTCATAGTGTTCTATAATTTTTTTTTATGCGTGTGTGTATAATGCATTTATATGTATTATTTATTAATATTGTTTTTACCTGTCTATCTGCCTTGTCTTATCTTGTAGCCTGTAGTAAAACACGAAATCGAAAGAGGACATAGTAATGAAGACCAAATTCCAGTAAAATATCTTAGTCCATTATTATGTATATATTTTGAGTGGCAGTTTCTCACTGCAGATGATGAAGTTGGTGGGATGTGATCATGGTCGGACTTGCCATTGGGCTTGACTGGGCTGCAGCCCAGGGGCCCCGCCTTGTAGGGGGCCCCGCCTTAACCCGTTTACATTTGTTCAGTTATGTGCATTGTTCAGTTAAAATTATTAGTCGCATTTCAACTGCGCACACGGGCCAGCCGGGGCTAACAACTTCCAGCTTCCAACTACGACATTCGAAGCCATAATCAAACAGCATAAACTGGAATTTATGATTTTTTTTCACATAGAAAAAGGACACACGCGTTAAATCACGTCTTTGCTGCGCCGAATCGCCGATTAATTTGTGATCACATGGTTCAGCTGTACCGCGTCTTCTCGCTCTCACTCTCAAAATTGCCTCACATCAGCGCATCTCATCTGCACTAAGATAGCTGCTGCACACTGCCAGACAACACTTTCGCTCAGCTGACAGGACTGTCACTTGCCTAATCGGGTCAGTGTTGCATCATCACAAAAGTTTATCATTTGCACGTCTTTTTAAACCATTCTGTACTTGCGCGCTCCAAACTACTTTTCTGGGCGCTCAAGGTCACATCCAAAGCGCGCGCACATGAAGCCGAGCAAACACCTCCAGAAAAAGTTATTGTTTTCATTGTTTCTGACTCAAGTAACCTTGCATTTTAATAAATAATGGCTAGCATAAAAATTACAGTAGCTGCTACTATTCAGGAACAAAATAATATGATTTACAAAGTCATAGATATAGATTATATTTATATATTAATCCATATTAAATATGAAAAAGTTATTTAGTCAAGAGCAGATTTGAGCAGAGTGATTTTTTCTTTTGTTCTTTAACACAGACTGACAGACAGCAGGTATACTAAAAGCTGCTGTCACTTTCATACCAAATGTTAATGTTAACAATGTTAATTAATTAGGCCTATTGGTTATTGTTAATTAATGTTAACAACAAAAGACAAAATCACTCACTGCTCTTGACTGAATAACTTTTGTAACTTTAATTTTAAATATTTTTTATTATACGATCTGCTCCCTTCACTAAAATGTCACGGTTCCTAAACATGATAACAAATAATATAGATAAATAATGAACACATGTCAAAACGAAAACACAGATACTTACAAGACCAAGTAGGAATGTCCTTTATCGTTTGTTGTTTGTCCGCTGCTCTCCGACAAGTAAACTTAGTGCTCGCTCGTGTAAAAATAATTCAAAACACAACACTGATCTCTACTAACTCGCACGTCTCGCGTTGCCAGTAGTCTTAGTCTCAGTAGGGCTACAATTGCCATCTAGCGGTTGGGAATTGTAATTGCATTTTTATTTATAAAATGAAAGACAGACGAATATCAATAATATCATATAATATGTATGAATGTACCCAGCAAGCAATAGTCGTCATTTCACCGTCAGGTTAACTATAGACCCGATATAGTCCAGCTATGTGTAACCCACTTCTAGCCCAAATAACCTTGAATTTGGTTTCATGTCGTTTTTTGGCAAAATAACTTGTGAGATGTATGATATTCCATCATGTAAGCAAAGTCAACAGCGTTTACAAGGTGTTTGGTTTAATTTCTTTGACATGTTCAGTACGTAGCCTGTGCATAGCCACGATTTAGCTCGTAGTCAGAGCAGCTATCTGTAGCCCACTTATAGTCAAACCTGACTCACTGTAGTTTTTGGTCAGACAGCGCATGAGATGGTTGATATCCCATCATGTTCACAGTGTCAATAATATCTACAAAGATATTTTGCTCTGTCTATGCAATAAATGCGCAACCTACGACTGCTCAGATGTCGTCGGTATGACCGAGAGCCGTTGAAAAACTACAGAAAAGCAAAACTACTTCACTTTAGCATTACTGGCCACGAGTACTAAGGAGAGATCACAAATCAGCTGCTCAAAAAATGTGTCAGTGAGACGAACGGAGCGCGAGCGCAACCCTGTGACACTCACAGGCGGTAAATAGTG
>NW_015657307.1:60529-61573 GCF_001515625.1 Sinocyclocheilus rhinocerous
TGCTTTAGACACTTACATTTTTGCTCTGTCCATGCAATAAATGCGCAACCTACGACTGCTCAGATGTCGTCGGTATGACCGAGAGCCATTGAAAAACTACAGAAAAGCAAAACTACTTCACTTTAGCATTACTGGCCACGAGTACTAAGGAGAGATCACAAATCAGCTGCTCAAAAAATGTGTCAGTGAGACGAACGGAGCGCGAGTGCAATCCTGTGACAGTCACAGGCGGCAAATAGTGCAGTGCGTGAAGCAGAGATGGAGGGCACGAACACTGTTCAAGGTCTTCAATAATTCGTGCTTGTAGTAATTTAATGTGTATACATTGTTAAAGCATTTAATCGCTATAGAAATCGCGAATCATTCGATTCTTAGCAATTTATATCGATTTTCTGTCCGAAATCGACGATTCACTATTAAAAAATCGTTTCAAGATCGATAAAACGAGTGAATCGTTACACCCCTAAATGGAACCATGTCAGATATTTCAGTATTGGTATCAAAATATAGATATTTATGATAACACTACCGTGTAGTTTATTTCTCCAAACTTTGAGTCCATAAATTACGCTAAGCTCCCTCACTGTCTGATCATCTCTTCTTCACCTGCTGCAGCGGCGGCTTTTCCCGGTTCAGATATCAAGGCTGTTATTGGTCCGTAGACAGTAAATAATGTCCTTAGTTTTACCATCAGTTCAAGCAGGGGCGCAGATGGGATTTTTTTAACTGGGGGGGACCTAGTCTCGCGTAGCCAGACCTTCAGACTTGATGGCTGAAGGTCTGGAATACATGGCAGCTTTCATTGGCCAAAGCCCGCCCATGAGGCCGTTTGATCGACATGTCAAACAACCAATCACAGTTCGTTTCGTTTCAGCGTCACGTTTCGTGGGCGGGGAAATTCGCCACAATAACAGGACCGGTGTGTAAAACTCTCGGACATATTTTAAAGATTCTGTGCCGCGAACTTTAAATATTTCACATACTTTTGAAAATCCAGTGTTTAGTTGATCCTGATAAGCGCTCGTCGTCACAGTTGTAAACACG
>NW_015657307.1:62049-63672 GCF_001515625.1 Sinocyclocheilus rhinocerous
ACATACTTTTGAAAATCCAGCATTTAGTTGATCCTGATAAGCACTCATCATCACAGTTGTAAACACGACGGCTTTCTTCTTTCGTGAGGGGGTTTGGCGTCACGGCATCTTTGTTTCCAGGCGGAACATTACAGAACACGGCACACACGTCTCCCGGAAATCCTGTATAATTCAACCAATCCGATGACGACTTCGAAACTCCTGAAGTGTTTCCACTTTTGTGTGCCATATGCATCAGACGTTTAGCCAGTAGACTAGGAGGGACCAAGCTGTCAACAGTAGGGATGTAACGATTCACTCAACTCACGATTCGATTCGATTCACGATTTTGATTTCACGATTCAATTCGATTCACGATTTTTTTTTGACAAAATTAGATTTAAGACAAATTATAAATTAAATGTGTCCTTTTATTATTGCTTGGACAAAATAGTTCGGCAGACGAGCTGAATGAGACGCAGCCGTTAGCTGGAATAATGGTTTTGCCAGAAATGAAAAATTCTCAATCAAGTGTGAATAATAATTGGCCATGCCTAGAAAAGATTTGACCTTGGTGTAGGAAGGTGTTTTCCCATCTTCTTCCATTAGATCTTTTTTTGTGATCTCATTAATTGCAGAAACTTTTGCAGGATCCGCAGCAATGCCTTCTGCTGTGACTATATGGCCTAAGAATTTGACAGATTTCCTTAGGAAGTAGCACTTCTTTGGGGCTAGCTTCAGATTATGTTCTTTCAAGCGTGAAAATACCAGCTCAAGACGAGCCAGGGCTTCTTGTTCACTCTTGCCAAAAACCAAGAGGTCATCCAAATAACACAGGAGTGACATGTAATTTTGATCCCCAAATATTGAGGTCATCATTCTAGCAAATGTAGCTGGGCTATTACACAACCCTTGGGCCATTCGATTGTACTCATAAAGCCCTACAGGTGTAGTACACGCTGTGTATTTGCGATCGTCTTCGTGTATGGGTATATTATAGAACCCAGATGTAAGATCCATGGTACTGAAATAGCAATTGCCACCTAAGGCAGCAAGGGCATCAGCCTGATGAGGAAGGGGATAAGCATCTTTTTCAGTTCTCTGGTTCAGCCATCTGAAATCTGTACAAATTCTCAGTTCACCAGAAGGTTTCCAGACTAATACAAGTGGAGAAGCCCACTTGCTGCTGGACTTACTAATGATCCCTTTGTCCTCCATCTCATCAAGTGTCTGCTTAAGTTTCTGAAATTGTGATGGTGGAACTCTCCTGTATGGTAACCTGAAGGGTTTCTCATCCTTCAGTCTAATCCGATGTACTACGTCCCTCACTTCACCACAGTCAAGTCTATCCCGGGAGAAAATTGATTCGTATTTAACAACAAGGCTGGCCATTTTTTCCTTCCATTCTTCAGACACGTCACATGACTGGATATCTATTTGATGTAGGCCTAAATCATGAAGCTTTCCTGAGTATCCAGACCCAACCATTGGCTCCTCTGCTGCATTGACGACACATGTGCATTTAATCACTTCTGAATCATCTTCATTACCACAAGTTATTTCTAGATCTTCTAATTCTAGGCAAGGGTAAACCTGTGACACTTTGGTATTTCGTCTAAGTGTGAGAGGGCAATCTAGTAAATT
>NW_015657308.1:0-472 GCF_001515625.1 Sinocyclocheilus rhinocerous
TCTCCACAAGTGGTCCTTGGCTCTTAGAAAACTCTTCTGATAATTATTTTCACTCCTCTGTCATAAATCTTGCGAGGAGCACCTGGTCATGGCCGGTTTATGGTGAAATTATGTTCTTTACACTTCCGGATTATGGCCCCAACAGTGCTCACTGGAACATTCAGGAGTATAGAAATCCTCCTCTAATCAATGCCATCAGTATGTTTTGCAACAATAAGGTTGTGAAGGTCTTGAGAGAGCTCGTTGCTTTTACCCATCATGAAATGCTTCTTGTGTGATACGTTGGTAATGAGACACCTTTTTATAGGCCATCAGTTGGGACTAAACCAGCTAATATTAATTTCCACTGACTAGGGGCAGGATTGCTTTCTAATTACTGATAGATTTCAGCTGGTGTCTTGGATTTCCATGTATTTTTGCACCTCCTTTTCTTCATGTGTTCAATACTTTTTCCCTGGGTCATTCCACTTTA
>NW_015657309.1:0-349 GCF_001515625.1 Sinocyclocheilus rhinocerous
ATTTCATAAAAACAAGCAGGGCTATAACATAACCCATTAAAAAAACTCACTCCATGTCTACATAGCACGCGAGTGGCGCGATCCGACAAAAGACAATAGAACCCAGTGATGTTGTCTACACTGGATGCGGCGCGACGCGACGCGACACGATCCCCATCAGTAAACTGATGTCTCTTTCTATTTATGACGAACTGTACTGACACTACGTTCAGATGATTTGCAACTGTAGTGTCAACAAGCAAGACAACTGTCGCCGCGTCCGGTGTGTAGACACGGTCAGACAGTGTCTGCTCTATTACAAATAATAATTTATATAAAAAAAAACAAAAACCTAAAACAGCTGCATTAC
>NW_015657309.1:383-574 GCF_001515625.1 Sinocyclocheilus rhinocerous
CAAGATGGAAATATAGACTAGAAAAGATATTTACACTTGCTCTGTCCAACGTCCATGACACTAACTGCGGAGTTGCCAGTTTTAATCTCTTAACTCCGAATGTGCACTTGGATAGTTAGATACATGATGGGCTAGTATATATAAATAAAAAACTTAAGGTCTTTCCAGCATTAAGGTAATCCTGCTTTTTT
>NW_015657310.1:0-536 GCF_001515625.1 Sinocyclocheilus rhinocerous
GGCCAAACAAAGTAGTTTCGCTTTCACAACGAAACACACAGCACCGTCACGACATGGCAATAATAAACAACAACAATACTACAGCGAGAATAAAAGTTACGCCTTCTTTCTTTGCGTGAACATTTGGGCGGCGTTATGCAAATCTTCCCACATCGTGACATAGATATGGGAGGGCGTGTTAGAACGAGCCGTTTTAGGTAGGCGTGGCTGACTCTTAACTTTTATAAAGAATATCTCTTTGGATTTGAGACTCTAGTCTGTGCAACTTTACAGATCTTCTTTATGAACCAAGAGCTTGTAACACTCCAAAGAGAAAGGAAAAATTTTATGCACCACTTGAAACACTCCAAAGAGAAAGGAAAAATTGAAATTGCATCATTTGACCCCTTTAACAACTAAAAGTGGCTGTTTAAGTACATATTTAAAAAGTAAAGCTGTGGAATATCAAACTTATATAGAATTCTTTTTTTATTTATTGTTCTTACAAAAAATAAATGGTAACACTTTAGATTAGGGAACACTATTTACAATTAACT
>NW_015657311.1:0-720 GCF_001515625.1 Sinocyclocheilus rhinocerous
AGTTCAAAAGACCAGCATTTATTTGAAACAGAAATCTTTACGCATAATTTTGATCAATTTAATGCTACCATTCAAAGGTTTGGAGTCTATGTAACAACGAATCCTAAAAAAATGTCAGCATATCTGTATTTTAACATTGATCATAATCAGAAATGTTTCTTGAGCAGCGAATCAGCATATTAGAATGATTTCTGAAGATCATGTGACACTGAAGACTGGAGTAATGATGCTGAAAATACAGCAGCGCATCACAGAAATAAATTACATTTTAACATAATATTCACATAGAAAACAGTTGTTTTGAATTGTAATTTTCACAGTGTTACTGTTTTACTGTAATTTGATCCAATAAATTGAGCCGTGATGAGCATAAGAGATTTCTTTTAAAGGCATAAAATATCTTACATACACCAAACTCTTGAATGGTTGTGTAAATTACAGTTATGACGTTCCTCCACTTAAATTTTATTAAAATGTATTAAATGATACTCTGGCATATGTAGTCCATTCTATAGAGACTGTGTCTGTTCCCCAAATACTGAGAACAAATCATATGTTTATTAAGGGATCTAGAAACATTCTGCATACTCTTTCAGTTTAAACCTAGATTAAAAACACTTCTTTTTAGCCAAGCATTCACAAAACACGTCATAACCTTGTTGATGAAAATATTGTATGAAATAGTAAAAAGTGCTCATGATAATTTTTTGCCTTAAATAT
>NW_015657312.1:0-1658 GCF_001515625.1 Sinocyclocheilus rhinocerous
GTCTGCGTGTGACGTTAGAGCGTTGTCGAGAGACAACCGGAATGTGTTAGAAACACATGATAGATGTGGAAAAGAGAGGACAGAAAATGAGAGTGTGTACAGGGAAGATAAAAATTGTACTTAAGTGCCTTGGCGATTTCGTTGCTCGGTGAAGTCGCACAGGTAAAGTCGCAGGTCTTTACACTCGTTGGTCTTCGCACAAGGAGGTCTGAACGCTTCCGCTGATGCTTCCGCGTCAGCGCACAGACAACAGATAAATACACAGTCTAAGACACTAAAGTGAAAACAGCTGTGGCCGCCTTCTAATTAGCACAGCCAATAGTCTATAGCGTGGCAATTCCTCAAATCGAAACTACAGTTCGCACTTAAACGCAGGAAGGGAGCAATTAAATTACACGCGCTCCTTCTTAGCCGAGGGCAATTATTATAATTACCAGAAAGTGCAATCAAAAATACCAACGCAAACAAAAATATTACGTAGAAATAGGCAGAAAACGAAATATTCCTTCCTAGCAGCAAGTAATAATTCAAAGTACGTCCGCTTTGTAACGTTCGGGGGCGGACGTTCGGAGGACGTCCGGATTTGGTCCTCTGTATAACGTTTGCTGGCGGACGTTTTGAGGACATCCACTTACGTCCGCATTTGGTCCTCTTTTTGACGTTCGCTGGCGGACGTTTTGAGGACGTCCAGTTTTGGTCCGCCGTGTAACGTTCGCTGGCGGACGTTTTGAGGACGTCCACTTATGTCCGGTTTTGGTCCGCTTTGTAACGTTCGCTGGCGGACGTTTGGAGGACATTCGTCGGAGCCAGTTTGCGAACGTCCCTGTTTTGTCCCTCATCTGCCATTTCCATTACAACACTTGAAAAATCCAGTCGCCCATGCGTGGGCTTTTATCATCAGACCTGACCAGTGTTGGGGAGTAAGTTACATGTAACTACATTACGTAATTTAATTACAAAAAAAATGTAACTGTAATCTGTTACAGTTACTGAGAAAAAAATGTGTAATTAAATTACAGTTACTTATGAAAATATTAATGATTACAAAGGGAGTTACATCTGAATATTTTCACACATATACATATTTAAAAATATGAGACACCAATGTTTCAGGAGTTGAGGACAGAATAGGACACATGCTTATTCGATAACTGTTTTATTTCCTATTTTGGTTTATGTATATGATTTTATTTTTTATTTTTTTTAAGAGTAACTGTTTTTTTTTCCCAAGGCATGTTAGATGCCAGTGTTTCCTGTCATAGCTATGCAAAGAATTTATTTCAAAAACAGTATCATAGCTATTAAACTATATCTTATGATTTTAAATCTGTATTTAACCTCAAAAAGATCTCAAAGTAAAAAGAGCTGCTAAAGTCCGATTTTGAGGTGGTTGTGCTTTACAATTAAATTATTATAGGCCTAATCTTAATTCAAGTGAAGAAGGATTCTGAAAGTCTGACAGTAATCAGTGTTGAGTACCACTGTAACGTTAACCCTGCCTGCTTTAAATGTTTCAAAATAATAAAAAATTGAAAACAATAGAAATGTAGAAAAGTAATCAAAAGGTAAACAAGTGAAATCAGTTACATTACTTTAATAAAGTAACTGAAACGGTTACATTACATATTACATTTTAAATAGGGTAACTTGTAATCTGT
>NW_015657313.1:0-1336 GCF_001515625.1 Sinocyclocheilus rhinocerous
CATAAATCATGTATTTCAGTTGAACTTTGTTTTCATAAATCATGTGTTTCAGATGGACATCTTTTTCATAAATCATGTTTCAGATGGACATTGTTTTAATAAATCATGTGTTTCAGATGGACATTGATTTCATATATCATGTATTTCAGATGGACATTGTTTTCATAAATCATGCATTTCAGAAGTACATTGTTTTCATAAATCGTGTTTCAGAGTAACATTTTTTTCATAAATCATGTATTTCAAATGGACATTGATTTCATATATCATGTATTTCAGATTGACATGATTTTCATAAATCATATATTTTCTGAAGTACATTGCTTTCATAAATCATGTATTTCAGATGAACTTTGTTTTCATAAATCATGTTTCAGATGTACATTGTTTTCATAAATCATGTATTTCAGATGTACATTGTTTTCATAAATCATTTTTTTCAGATGAACATTATAAATAATGATTTTTAGATGAACATTTTCATAAAATCATGTTTTTCAGATGAACATTGTTTTCTTAAATCATGTGTTTCAGATGAACATTGTATTCATAAATCATGTGTTTCAGATGAACATTGTTTTCATAAATCGTGTTTCAGATGAATTTTTTCATAAATCATGTATTTCAATTGGACATTTTCATAAATCATATATTTAAACTGGACATTGATTTCATATAACATGTATTTCAGATGGACATTTTTTTCATAAATTGTGTTTCAGATGAATTTTTTCATAAATCATGTAGTTCCAATGGACATTTTCATAAATCAGGTCTTTCAAATGGACATTGATTTCATATATCATGCATTTCAGATGGACATTATTTTCATAAATCATGCATTTCAGAAGTACATTGTTTTCATAAATCATGTGTTTCAGATGGACATTGTTTTCATAAATCATGTATTTCAGATGGACATTTTCATAAATCTTGTATTTCAGATGTACATTGTTTTCATAAATAATGTTTTTCAGAAGAACATTTTCACAAATCATGTATTTCAGATGAACATTTTAATAAATCATGTATTTCAGATGGACATTGTTTTCATAAATCATGTGTTTCAGTTGGACATTGTTTTCATAAATCTTGTATTTCAGATGGACATTATTTTCATAAATCATTTCAGATGTACATTGTTTTCATATATCATGCATTTCTGATGGACATTGATTTCATAAATTGTTTTTCAGATGAACATTGTTTTCATAAATCATAAATATCAGATAGACATAGTTTTCACAAACCATGAATTTCACATGGACGTTTTAATAAATCATCTATTTTGGATCAACATTTTCATAAAATCATGTTTTACAGTTGAACATTGTTT
>NW_015657314.1:0-520 GCF_001515625.1 Sinocyclocheilus rhinocerous
GAGTCCTGTCAGAGACTGCCCTCTTTCCACTCTCTGACAGAAAAAAATATTTTATGAGGTAAATCTTCACTTATCACAATTATCTTCAGTAAATAAATAAATTACATGAAAAATTATTGAAATATGAAGTAAAAAAGAACAACATTTTTAATTTAGAAGACATGTGAACTATGTGTGTGTGAACATTAATATATTTTTATGTTTTGAAAAAAGTCTCTTATGCTTACCGAGGCTGCGTTTATTTAACCAAAAATACAGAACAAAAACGGTAATATTGTGAAATATTATTACAATTTATAAAAAGGCAATTTACACTACCATTCAAAATCTTTTGAAACAATATACACTACCTTTCAAAAATTTAGGGTCAGTGAATTTTCTCCCACTTTTTTTTTAAATTATTTCTTTTTAACTGTAATCAAAGAATCCTGAAAAAAGTATCACAGGTTCCAAAAATGTAAAAGTATATTAAAAAAGAAAACCATTACTTTTAACTGTAATAATATTTCATAATATTATT
>NW_015657315.1:0-204 GCF_001515625.1 Sinocyclocheilus rhinocerous
AAAATGTGTCACTGAGCACAAAATGAAACTTCTGCCATGGTCGTCCCAGTTCCCTGACCTGAACTCTGTAGAAAATGAGTGGGGTGAACTGAAGAGAAGAAGCACCAACATGGAGCAGGTATTCTGGAGGATCTGGAGATTCTTGATGAAGGAATGGTCTCTGATCTCTTGTCAGGTGTTCTCCAAACTCATCAGGCATTATAG
>NW_015657315.1:292-685 GCF_001515625.1 Sinocyclocheilus rhinocerous
AATAATTGTGGCTAATGTGAACTAGAGAAAAACATTTATTTCATAATAAGATTTTCCATCCACTTTCCATTGTTTTTCTTCAATGATAGGTTTAAATTTTGTGAATTTTTTTTAATGAAAGATCAAAAGGATAAACAATGCAGATTTATTTTCACAGCCACCTTTGCTCATATTTGCCAAGGGTGCCAATATTTGTGGTTGACACTGTATAATTCTCTTCAGAATTTCTTGATGAACAGAAAGTTCAAAAGACATTATAAATGTCTTTACTGTAACTTTTGATCAATTTAATGCATCCTTGCTGAATAAAAGTAATGATTTATTTAATAAGATACCTTTCTATCTATCTATCTATCTATCTATCTCTGTCTGTCTATCTGTCTGTCTATCTGT
>NW_015657315.1:1178-1295 GCF_001515625.1 Sinocyclocheilus rhinocerous
GTCTGTCTGTCCGTCCGTCCGTCCGTCTGTCTATTCCTTCATCTGTCTGTCCATCTATATTGTTCTATCTGCCTATCTGTCTGTCTGTCTGTCTATCCATCCGTCCATCTATATTGT
>NW_015657316.1:0-1017 GCF_001515625.1 Sinocyclocheilus rhinocerous
CGACCCCTAGAGGACGCAGTTCGAAGTTCCACGAAAGGGAATCAAAAGGTTTAGCATGAATTTTCCCCTTTGAGCTAAACCGAGTCAGCATTAAACATCAATGAAGATTTCTGTTTCTTAGCACACTGCTTACAGAGGTTCATCCCCAAGAAAAGAAGAGAGATGTGTGTGGGCATGTGAATATGTGTGAGTTTGTTTCTAAGTAGGTCGGCACAGGACAAGTTATTTTCTCGTTAATGGCGCACACTAATGGAGACAGGCAGATTGACTTGAGGGACAAAAATGTGGACTCACAAGGTGATTTCCCTATAGTGTCTCCACGTGACTTTTGGATTATTATTGCTCCATTGGTTCTCAGCCCATTACCCCTTACTAACTGATTCAAGAAACTTCCAGAATAAAGTCAACAGTTGTTGATCAGTTTTAATGCAAGGCATATTTTGCAAACTACAACTGTAACAAATGTAGCTACATCTGTTCAGATACATACAGTACTAGTCAAAGGTTGGAAACACCTTTTTAATGGGATGATTCAGTACTGTTTAAAAGGTTGTTTGAATGTCCAGAGCTTGACTCTAGACAAAGGACAGCAACTTAGAGAACATAGAAGACAGATAAAAACTATTTGTTTGTTGCTACATACTCCCCACACTTGCATTTGTGTTGCTTCATTGTTTATATTACTATTATGAAAAAGTAGAAGTAGAAAAAAATAGGTTGATGTTTCCATGTTTTGTTTTGTTTGGTTTTTATTTTGTCTGCTTTTTTGTTTGCGTTGGGTTGGTTTGATTTTGTTTTGTCCCCACACTTACATTTGTGTTGTTTCGTTGTTGAAATTACTATTATAAAGAAGTAGAAATAGAAAAAATAATAAGTGGATGTGTCCATGTTTTGTTTTGTTTGCTTTTTTGTTTATGTTGGTTTTGTTTTATTTTGTAAGATAAAATCAAGGCTCATTTTAACGTTCTCCTTTTTTTCAGGCCTAACATAAAATTGCAGAACTGAAATGATCAATAT
>NW_015657317.1:0-186 GCF_001515625.1 Sinocyclocheilus rhinocerous
AACACGCCCCCACATATCTACATCACTATGTGGAAATATTAGCATGATGCCACCCAAATGTGCAGGCAAAGAAAGAAGGCATGGTTTCAGGAACAGCAGTAGTGTTGATGCAGTCATGTCAGGGAGACGCTGTGTTTCAGTGCGAAAGCAAAAGCACTTTATTTGGCCTTCCAGAAGTAGATGCAA
>NW_015657317.1:410-551 GCF_001515625.1 Sinocyclocheilus rhinocerous
CTGAATCAGCGACTGTAAGTATGTTTTGTTATCAGTTTAAATATTTGCTATTGACTGTACAAATGTGGAGTTTTGCGCAGTGCAGAGTAACACGTCGTATGTGTGTGTGTGTGAGGGGAACAGGGTCACATCACAGGAGAG
>NW_015657318.1:0-274 GCF_001515625.1 Sinocyclocheilus rhinocerous
TATATATATATATATATATATTAGTGCTGTCAATCGATTAAAAATATTAACTAATTAATCGCACATTTCTCTGAAATTAATCGCGATTAATCCCACCTAACATTAACGTTTTTAAATATACTTTTATATTGCAATAATTTCACATTCAATCTTCAAATTAATGTACAAACAACAAAAATATATTTTTAAATATTTGTTTAATGTCATCTTTTTTTTAATGACTGAAGGCCAGTATCAATGATACCAATACTGATTTCTCTATAAAATTGCCCCC
>NW_015657318.1:315-592 GCF_001515625.1 Sinocyclocheilus rhinocerous
CCCCACCCCCCAATATTTAACCATTGACTATAGCCATTCAACATTACAGTATAACTGAGAGCTATCAATTTTAACATTTATTAGACTTTAAACAATAACTTCTAATTTAAGTGAACTTAAAACAATCTTCACATAAACCCATTATAATAAATGTCATATTTACCTGTGGCCTTCAGCAGAAATATACAGAAATTGAAAGTGAAGTTATCAAACACTAAATTCTAAATTAAACATAGATGAATCCTTAAAGCTATAAAAGTTATTTTTTCCTCTTTTT
>NW_015657319.1:0-318 GCF_001515625.1 Sinocyclocheilus rhinocerous
CGTCTGCTGCTCCCGTCTCACCCTCCCACACATCTGATGAACAGATAGACGTCAGACACGCTAACAGAAGCGCAGAGTCGCGTGAACCGCCTGATGTCGTACCGTGAGGTTTGATGGGGCCGCTGGTGGCCAGATTCTCCCAGCATTCCTCCTGCGGGAACTCGCCCTCGTCTTCCTCGCTGTCAGACGAGTGTGTGGACGCGTACGAGCCGCTCTGATCGTCCTCCAGCTCCGAGAGATCGCTGTCAGAGTCTGAGTCGTGATCTACACACGCAGACAGACACACACACACACACACACACACACACAGACAGACAC
>NW_015657319.1:396-995 GCF_001515625.1 Sinocyclocheilus rhinocerous
GACAGACACATATGCATGGAGGTTAAAGTGAGCTCACTGTGAGACATACACGTGTGTGTGTGTGTGTGTACACAGGTTTTTCTACACTGGTGGGGACTTAAACCTGAATACACACCAACTCATGGGGACTTGTGTCACCTAAATTGAGGTCCCCATGGGTACAGAAGCTTATAAATCATACAGAATTAGTTTTTTTGAGAAAGCAAAAATGCACAAAGTTTCCTGTAAAGGGTAGGTTTAGGCGTAGGGTGATAGAAAATACAGTTTGTACAGTATAAAATCCATTACGCCTATGGAGAGGTCCCTACAAGGATAGCTGACCAGACGTACGTGTGTGTGTGTGTGTGTGTGCATTTACCGTCCATCTGCTCTTTGTCTTTGAACAGTGTGTTGTGTTCACTCAGACTCAGGTGACTGCTGTTCAGATCGTCTCCTCTGAAACGAAACAACACTTCATGAGTGCTTCCTTAGTCGTTTTTGCCTTATTTTCCCCTTAAAATATCAATAATATTATCAGTTAATATGAATGTACTTGAAAGTGTTACTGAAAGTTAGTGTGTGTGTGAGTGTGTGTGTCTGTGTGTGTGTGTGTGTGTGTG
>NW_015657319.1:1351-2298 GCF_001515625.1 Sinocyclocheilus rhinocerous
GTGTGTCTGTGTGAGTGTGTGTGTGTCTGTGAGTGTGTGTCTGTGAGTGAGTGTGTGTGAGTGTGTGTGTGTGTGTGCACCGGAGGCTGAAGGGCATGTAGTTCTGATGAGTTTTGCTGCTCTGGGTTCCATTCAGAGACACACTGGACTCAGCGAATGGCAGATGATACAGACGTCCGTCCACGAAATTACTGCTGCAGATAAACGCCTGACGGACAGATCAACGGACGGAATTATCAAAAAAAAAAAACACTAAATGAAAACATAATGCATATATGTATAAATAAAATAATATATAATATTAATAATAATGACAAAATATGAATAAAAATGATAAAAATTGTTTTGTATTTTGTATAGCAATGCTGCATCGTGCATTTGACAAATAAAATGTTAACATGGTCATTTGTTATTTTGTCATTTGTAAATAAAACAAAAAAATGATTTGAAAAATAATTTAAAATGCACAAATAGTATGCAATAATATGAATGAATAATTAATCTAAACATATGAAATCTAAATACAAATATATAAACACATAACTATACATTTTCAAGAATTTTCAAGTGATATTTATATAGCTCTGGAAAAAATTAAGAGATCACTTGAAAATTCTTGAAAATGTATAGTTATGTGTTTGAGTAAAACATAATTTTTGTTTTCTGTAAACTACTGATGACATTTCTTCCCAATTTTAAATAAAAATTTTAAAATTTTTTGGCAATTGGTCAAAAAAAAAAGATGTGATGTTTTCAGACTTGTTTATATTCATTTTTTACAAAAACAACAATACCAATGTTTTAATTTCAGAAGAGTTAAGAAATCAATATTTGGTGGAATAACCCTGATTTTCAATCAAAGCAACATTTGTTGCTTTCCCGTTCAGCTGTGACACACAAACACACACCGTGTGTTTTGAGTTTGAGCTCCGTCAAGTTAATTCTTT
>NW_015657320.1:0-1164 GCF_001515625.1 Sinocyclocheilus rhinocerous
GAACAGAAACATTGAAATGTAAATATGAAATTGAAAATAGAAAGGAGAATCATTTGAAATTATTTAAAATATTTACTAACATTATTCATGTCTTTAATGTCATTTTTTTTTTTATTGCACATTTTTTTTTAAATGTATTACACATGTACAATGCAAGATAGGGAACATATCAATATCGTAAGCCACACCACACTGACATAAAAAATATGAAATGAAATATGAAATTTAATGGACTTATGACTTACAAAAATATAAATCAGGACAGAGCTAAAATAGTAATTATTTCGACGAGGCACATATGTTTATATCTTTCTACTTAGTTTTCTTTGAAGTATTTGAAAGCAAACTTTGAAATATTCTTATAAATCTAAGCAGTATAGTAAAGAAGGGCTTACATTTCTTACATTTACATGTGTAAATGTGATATTTACCCACCAAAATCACTGTGTTCAGTCAGAAAATAGGGAATTCAGTATAATCTTAAAAAACAGGGTATTTTCTAAAACTAAGGGATAAATATTATTTTTCACTGAAAGCTAATTGGAAACATCCACCCAAATGTTGTAAGTATAATCACTGCTGTAAAAAGGGTGTCCAAGAGTTCCATGAAAAGAACAAACTGAAATTAAAAATCTCTTCTGTAAAAATTCCCCTGTGGATTTATTCTAAACAGGAGTGTTTAACAAGTCTCTTTGGGGCAACAGGGTATGTCAGATAGAGTGTGAATGAAACCTCAACATCGCCAAAGCTGTAGCACGAAAATCACCTGAAAATCATCACATGATTACGCTTATGGTCAAAAAATTTACTGTAAAAAAAAAAAAAAATCTTTCCTTTTTGATCAATTTAATGGATTCTTGAATATCACTTTCTTAATCTTAATGACCCCAAACATTTGAATGGTAGTCTACTGTAAATATAATATCTGCCCTCATTATAAACACAAAATAATAAGCAACTTCAAAATTAAGTGAAGACAATTAGACTACATTTTAATGATAGGGGGCGCGGTAAGGGACCTGGATAATGGGCAGGGGGGCCAGCCAACCAAAAAAGGTTGAGAACCACTGGTCTACAGGCATTGCCTCTAACTTGCCAAGAGGCTGCCCTATTCTTGTCCTTATCAGTTTTGTAAGCACTCTCGGTGCCGGTCACCTTGGATTT
>NW_015657321.1:0-1189 GCF_001515625.1 Sinocyclocheilus rhinocerous
GGGAGCAGGAGCCCTCCGTGGGCTAAACTCGGGAGCAGGAGCCCTTCGTGGGCTAAACACAGGAACAGGAGCCCTCCGTGGGCTAAACACAGGAACAGGAGCCCTTACTAGAGCGATGTCTGGGGCTGGAGCTGACACAGGAGTGAGCTCTGGGGCTGGAGCCGACACAGGAGTGAGCTCTGGAGCGGCCGGCGGCCCTGACTTCAGAGTGGCCGGCAAACTTGACTCAGGAGCGGCCGGCGGACTTGTCTTTGGAGCGGCCCGCGGGCTTGAGTGAGCCGCGGCCAGCGGGCTTGTCTTCGGAGCGGCCCGCGGGCTTGAGTGAGCCGCGGCCGGAGGGCTTGACAACGGTGCGGCCGGCAGGCTTGTCTTCGGAGCGGCCGGCGGGCTTGACAATGGCGCAGCCGGCGGGCTTGACTTTGGTGCGGTTGCCGGTCTTGTCTTCAGGGTGGCTGGCGGGCTTGATTGAACCGCGGGCGGCGGGCTTGTGTCTTTGGAGCGGCCGGCGGGCTTGTGTTCGGCACGGTCGGCGGGCTTGAGTGAGCCGCGGGCGGTGGGCTTGTCTTTGGAGCGGCCGGCGGGCTTGAGTGAGCCGTGGCCGGCGGGCTTGACAACGGCGCGGCCAGCGAGCTTAACAGCAGGGCGGTCCTCATACCGCGGGGAGAAAAATGGGAAAACAAAAACACGGGAGAAGGGGCACTGCTTACTGTTTTGGTCCGCTGTTCTTTCACGATTCACGCTGGGAGCACGGGAACGAAGGAGCGAGGAGACGAGGAGTAAAGTAAATTCCAAAGTCTTTAATGAAAAACAAAGCTGGGAACACAGGAACACGAGAAACACTGAGAACATGAAATGACATTTAACAGCGGACGGGAAACGAGGGGCAGAACACACTTTAAATACACAGTAACTAAAGGGACACACCTGGGATCAAATGAACTAAACAGGGAACAACTGGAACAATAAGGACAGGAACAGGAAGGACCAAATAATGGCATAAAAATAAACATAAGAGCACGTGGGGAAGGAAAACACAACACAAGACATGGAACAGAGTCTGACACCTGGAGATTTAGAATTACTAAGCAATTCAAATAAATGTTACCTTCTGGAACTGCTGTGGTACTGCCTGTAGAGAGCAAACAAAGGACGTATAATTATTATATGACAACAGTTGTCTATGGCTAGT
>NW_015657322.1:0-753 GCF_001515625.1 Sinocyclocheilus rhinocerous
AAGAAGCTCACCGAACCCTCATCAGCCGACCCCTTTAACGCCAGTTCATCCCTGTTCACTCGAAGTCCTGACCCACCATAGCTAACCCCCTTTAACATCACCTAATCCATCTATAACGGCCCATCCCCACTCCAGCCATCCTTACAGTACCCCGCTCCCGCAGGAGCCTTACCTAATTCCCACACTGCCGCAGCAGTCCCCACTCCCGCAGGAGCTTTTTCCATATTTCCCCACTGTCACAGCAGTGTCTGCTCCCGCAGGAGCCTTTTTCTGTATTTCCCCACTGCCGCAGCAGTGTCTGCTCCCGCAGCAGCCTTATCTGTATTTCCCCACTGCCGCAGCAGTGTCCGCTCAAGTCATTTTCAAGTCATTTTCTCTTTTCAGATGCCGTAGCAGTTCCCACTCCCACAGGAGTTTTCTTTTCAGATGCCGCAGCAGCGCCCGCTTCCGCAGAAGCCTCTAGTTCTCTCTTCTAAAGCCTCAGAAGTGCCGCTACTACAAGCGACGTCCAGCACCCCACCAATCTTAAGCTTTGCAAATTTTGGGGGGTTATCAACGCTCCTCTCTGGCTGCTGTCCCGTACTAAATTGCATCTTTGGGTTAGCGCTCTGGGTCTGGGCTAAAAAACCGATCTCGGACCCCTCTCCCCGGACAGGGGGAGTACCCCGGGCTCGAGAGTGATAACCGAGCTCGGAGCCCTCTCCCCGCACAGCACGCCAAATACGCATAACCTTTACTCAGTTTATTATATGT
>NW_015657323.1:0-752 GCF_001515625.1 Sinocyclocheilus rhinocerous
GGTGTATCATTCCAATTTCCATCTGTTGCAAGAAAGAAAAAAAAAGATGTTATCATTTTTTAAATAATACTTGTAACATCATGATGATGTGAATTAATGCTGTTTCATGTGTTCCTGTTGTGTTTTAAAAGCATATTATTCATTATACATGGTGTAATTTTGTAATTGCACCATTGTTTTCATGTACATTGTACATTAATTTCTCACATGATGTTGTCATTTCACAAGATTCCCTTGGATCATTCTCAAATCATTCTGGACAACATTACCACCAGGTTTTACACAAACTTGTTGAGTCCATTCAGCTTGAGTGTTGTTGTCATTAAAATAAATGTTGTATTAACCAAATATAAATTCTGAGATTCATAAAGCTTTCGATCTCAATATGGAACATAATGTCCGGCGGCCCGAAACAGTGATCTTTGTACTCTTCTGTTCAGAGGAGTGAACATGGTTTTAGAGTGATGGGTCAAAAATAAATGAATAACTATTTTAAATCATGTAAACGAGAAACTTCTATGGCGCGACGTAATTACATAAATATATGCTTTACCGGTTTCAGAGTGAAAATATTGGCATTTACACGTGTAGTTCATACAGTGTTTCAGCGTCTAATAATGCATGGTTCGTTTACTGTGAATTGAGCTGTTCTGAGAAGCTGATATATTAGCAGGACTCTACAGTAGCCTATGACCCGATGCTTGGGACCAGGCCCGCTGCTGGCCAAATGGGTGCCCTAAGCAAAATTGTAT
>NW_015657324.1:0-1158 GCF_001515625.1 Sinocyclocheilus rhinocerous
AAACAAGGAGGAGGGGCTAGAGAAGCACATGGCTGAGAAAAACAACCTAGGCCATGTGCTGACACAGGACAAGACACAAGAAACAAACACAAGACAAATGGCAGAACCCTGACACATACATAATTAAAAAGCAACTCCATTATGACTGTGATAGTTCAGCCAGACAAACACTTTTACTAGTTACACATTACTTGCTGTCTATTCTGATGAATCACTGCCTTAATGTCATTTTGTACTTTAACTCTCCGAATATCAACTTCTCTTTAATGATAGGCCTACCCACCTGTGGCTAAAATTGATCAATCTCTGTGTGCTCGGAAAAGAGAGAAATCAAACAGTATAAAGGGAAAAGATATAGAGTCTGGAACTCTTGTTTTGGATCGAAAGTATCACAGTGTACTAGAATTAGGAAACTGATAGCATCGTATATCTACAACCTGTGATCAGTAAACAGGCAGGTTTTTTACAGAGATAAAGGGATTTTCGCAAGAAAAAAAAAACTGATTATGTCAGATTTGCTTTGAGATCAGGGTTAGTTATTGTAACTGCTGTAAGATGTGGCAACCTGTGATTGTGATTATGTCAAAGGATTACAACAAACAAATCTAATTCCTTTAATGAACTGACAATTATAATTAGAATATGAGTTAGCCCAATATTTAAAATTGTTTTATTATTTTAAATGTTATAAATATTTTCTATTTTCTTTTAATGTGTAGGCCTATTGCTAGGAAAATTACACAAATCAAGGTTTCAAAATTTTTGTTTGCATTGCAAAACGTTGCATGCATTGCTAAAAAGCAGTATCTTACCTCCATATTTGTGTCTTGTTTTCTAATACAAAAACCTAATCCTTAAATCAAGGTACATTTACATGAGATGCAAAATGTGTTCATTTCTGAGAAACTGAACAAAATTAAGTGTATGTTTAAAACAAGAACAAATATCTATCAATGGGGAATGACAACTTGTTTTACCTTTGAATTAAGTAGATTTTTCGGAGCCCACCGGCAAATTTTTCTTTTTCAATCATAAACTCGCTTCATTTTTATCAATTTCTCATAAAACAAGACTTCTTATTCTATGTCACATTACATCTCAAGTAAATAGATATTGATTTAAGAATCTTTAGACATTTGCACTGGAAAACAAGACAAA
>NW_015657325.1:0-376 GCF_001515625.1 Sinocyclocheilus rhinocerous
ACCTGATCCCTGAAGGGAGTAGTGGGAACCTTGGGCACATAGCCACGCTGGGGTCTCAGGATTAGCTGGGAGTCAGCCGGCCCAAACTCTAGGCACAAATCGTCGACCGAAAATACGTGCAGGTCCCCTACCCTCTTAATGGAGGCCAGTGCAAGCATGAGCAGAGTTTTCATTGAAAGAAACTTTAGTTCGACTGACTGCAAAAGCTCAAATGGGCCCTGCTGTAGTGCTTTGAGCACTACAGACAGGTCCCAAGAGGGTATAGAGGAGGGCCGGGGAGGATTTAACCGTCTTGCCCCCCTAAGGAACCTGATGACCAGATCATGCTTGCTTATCGACTTTCCTTCCACGGGGTCATGGTTAGCAGCAATCGCAG
>NW_015657325.1:424-705 GCF_001515625.1 Sinocyclocheilus rhinocerous
GACTTTGAGGGTGGAGGGAGACAGCCTTCGTTCCACCCCTTCGTTCCAAACACGACCGCGATCGGGCATCTCAGGGGGTCTTCCCGACGAGAAGAACACCACTCGATGAACAGGTTCCACTTCAAGGCGTAAGCGTGTCTCGTAGACGGTGCTCTCGCCGAAGTGATGGTGTCAACTACCTCTTGGGGTAGGTCACCAAGAACCTCCGCATCCCGTCCAGGGACCAGACATAAAGATTCCAGAGGTCTGGACGCGGGTGCCACAGGGTGCCCCGTCTCTGA
>NW_015657326.1:0-624 GCF_001515625.1 Sinocyclocheilus rhinocerous
ATGCTTATTGGACTTTGAGTTATAGCCATTTGAAATGTGCAGTTTCTTTCCTCTTCCAGGGGGCACTACTGGTCCCCTGGGGGTGGAAGGGCAATAAAACCTATACAGATGTACTATCTTTATCATGGAGAAGAAACTGTTGTCACAGTTATGCCTGAACATTTTTATTTATTTCTGCCCCTTTCTATATTTACAACATGCTTGTGTTAGGTTTTGATGGTACTGTGAGACTCTGAAAACAGAATACAGAAATACAGTAAAATTTTACACAAATATTTTAAAGTTGCATGTCTAGGCAACATATTTTTACACAATTTAAAGTTGCATGTCTAGGCAACATATTTATAATTTCATTATATATCATTCATTTTCCTTTAACAAAATGGCAATGGATGAACTTGCATTTAGTGTTGGGAAATAATTATTCCTCATCATAGTGGTTTTCTTTGTCTTGCTTGTATATGTCCCTAATATAATCTGCTTATTCCATGTCTCTTATCGCTTATAATTTATTTATCAACTTATAAACAAATTAGTTGCCAAAAAATGTTTTGCCAATTGACTAATTGTTTTGGCTGCACTTATACTGTAGGTATAAACTACTGAGTAGTTTTATTTATACCA
>NW_015657327.1:0-302 GCF_001515625.1 Sinocyclocheilus rhinocerous
ATAATCGCCTTTAAAAATACCGCGATATCCGATAATATCATCTACGTAAGCCCCACCTCCACCAAGCCCCGCCCCCGCAGAGACAACATTGCCGACATGCACCATAAACACACGCCATGTTCAGTTTGGTCTTAATTATTGCCACAAAGTTTGGTTTTACTTTTCTTAGTTTGTGCTTAAACTAACAGAAAACATTAGCTTTGCTGTTATTTTGGTGTTGCTAATAATTTCCACTCTGTTCTTATCAAATTTGTGTTAGAAATGAATTTCGTTTTGTGAGGAGAACTGTTGAGGAAAAATAA
>NW_015657327.1:526-936 GCF_001515625.1 Sinocyclocheilus rhinocerous
TTTAATTTCCTTAATTATAACAATTGCAGCGTTGTTTTTAAACTTGTAGTCAAGCTATAACGTATTTGATATTTATCATGTATGACTAAAATCATGCAGGGATTAAAAACAAATTCTGAGCAAAAACGTAAAGTTTTTTTTTCCCCCTTTCTGGTAGCCTACTAGTTCAGAGGTCTCTTTTGGCCCGTTTTTAACTAAATAAAAATAACTGCTTTATTTATTTAGAAGCAGGGTAATTTAAATTTAATTTTTGTGTTGTAATTTTTACAATTTTTATTTCATTAATCAAAATACAACGCCCACAATATTCAGTGTTGGGCTGCTGAAACTCCGAACGCATGCATGATGAGGGCCGAGCTGAGAAACCTATAATGTCTTCATCCGTTTGCAACAAAACTTTATAGTTTTGT
>NW_015657328.1:0-859 GCF_001515625.1 Sinocyclocheilus rhinocerous
AAACATGACATCAATAACATCAGTGAATACCCTAGATGCAGTGGCAATTGACACGTTGCATGCATAAGACAGAAAGGTTGTAGAAACATTAAGCCTTAGTCTCAATGTCAGCATTAGCACACACATTAGCATATCAGAATGCATTAAGTGACTTCTTCACAGGGAGGTGCGGACTAAGGTATGTAAATAGTGCTAACAAATCTGATATGTAGGTAGACCAGTGAAAAATAAAACCTTTTCATCTTTACCCTCAAATGCACTTTGGTCATAAGAAGAGGACAAATTTTCAACACAAGAACGCAACTGAATGTTTTCTGTTCTCAGATTTTGAAGTTCACTGGTCATAGAATCAATAAAATCACCAGTCATTTCAGTTTGAGTTCCTACACTGCAGACATTATCGCTGACATAGTCACTTGTGGCAGAATCATCATCATCATCTGGTATGTCCATGAGAAGCAAAGAATGGGCAGCAGCATCCTTGAGTTTCTGCTGGGTTCGATTCACACGGCGTATGTAGCGTGATGTCAGTGAGTCCTTAGGTGGTTGTGGTTCTTGCTTTCCTCTCATATTAATGCATGGCACCCAATCTGGATCATCCTTCTTGTACAGGTCAGATCTTTTACCTAGAATACAATGATAATAAATATAGCACCATTAACTAAATTTCAGTAACATTTTACAGAAAATGTCTTGTAAATTATGTCTTCAGAAAATAAGTCTTGTAATATTGGAGTAGGTTATGAAATGAGAGTAGAATCAGATTTTTAGCCAGGAACTTAACAAACAGCAACGTAATGTCCATATGTGCAGGGACCGCACTGGGCCCCGGGGCTATGACTTACTGCAGGGCCCCCCA
>NW_015657329.1:0-1520 GCF_001515625.1 Sinocyclocheilus rhinocerous
ATTTCTTTATTTTTGGCCTAAATGCCTGCCATTCTTTTTATTTTATATTTTGTTACCTTGTAAGTCTTTGTTTTTTAAATAGGGAAATTAGTTTGGCTGTGCTGCTCAGAAAACTTGCAAAATAGTAAAACCAACATAAAGAATCGTGATATGATAGTCCGTGGGCTGTGAGTTGGAGAACTTCACCTTCAGTGTCACGTTAGAGTAGTGAGAAAACAGCGGAGGCCACAGCATGAGCTACTCTGGGAGATGGATGTGGCATTGCTAGAAGAATGCAGAGTAAGCGCTCGACTGAAGTCAATGGTGTAGGGTTTGCTACAAACACTAGTGTAAACGTGAACTGAGACACTATCACAACTGATTGGGGTTAGAGCTCTTAATGTTGAACTCTGAAAGTACACCAGATTAATGCATTTTACTTAAAAATGTACAAATATTTCTTCTGCTAGTGTGATCATATGATAGAAAGTCAAACAACAACCGTTGACCAAAGTGCTGTACAATGTTAAAAATGTAATTTTTGCACACAATGTTCAGTAGTCAACATTTGAAGTGGATCAGAAAAGTTCATCAAAGTTGTCCTAAGACAAGAACGGGTATTGTTTTGGTTTTAGGACAACTTTGATGAAAGGTTTTGATCCACTTCAAATGTTGACTACTGTATTTCTCATTCAAGAGTTTATTTATTTTTCTCCAAACATTAATGCTTCATAATGGGAAATGATTTATAAAAATAATATTATGTATTTAAGTTTGGAGCTGTTCACTTGGATCAGTCAGGTAAGCACACTGGGAACATTTTTATGACCGCTGAGAGTAATTTAACTAGTCCAAGAAACATTTACTGAGGTTTCTAACATCTTTAGTGGCGGTGCATTTAAACACAACTCTAAAATAACAGATTAATCTTCTTAAAGATAATTGTTTATCATGCTGATAGTGTGCTGACAGTCACACTGAACGGACTTGAGCTGAATAATGATTGTAGAGCTGCTTTACAGCTTAATGTGGATGTGTTTCATATTTCACATTTGCATTATTAATTATTATTCTACTGTTTATTACTGTGAGGCTGCTTTGAAACAATCTGTATTGTATTAAGTGCTATGTAAATACAGGTGACTTGACAGTAAATCCCTTTCTCATGACGTTAAGTTTATTTTATTTCACCTCATTTAAAGCAGTGTTTACAAATGTAAAAGCATTCAACAATACATTTCAAGACAGCCGCTGTCGTTTTCAAATAGTCTGCTGTTTCTCTTATTATCCAGAATCCACACGTTTATTTGAGAAGTGTTGTGGAGAGATCAAAGGACAATAACACTTTTCTTAAAAGGGCTAGTTATGGGACTAGTTAAATGTTATTCTACATATGTGAGTGCTGCTGGATCCCTGAGTAATGCGTCTAATCGGCGTGTGACGGACACGACAGACCATAATTACACAGGTTTCCTTTATGACAGTTAGTTGTTCAGAAAAATCACCGACTAGTTCATCATGAAAATTTGAAGCTTCACATA
>NW_015657330.1:0-156 GCF_001515625.1 Sinocyclocheilus rhinocerous
GTTCCTAGTTCTATCTGGGCCTACATTGTGTTGAACAGTAACTGCTCTTCAATGTACTAGGCCTAGCACTGAGGAGTGAGGAGGAGTAGAGAGGAAACAGGGATTAGGCTACTAATAACCTGTATAACTCATTAAGGAAACATCAGTTGCTAAAAC
>NW_015657330.1:389-511 GCF_001515625.1 Sinocyclocheilus rhinocerous
GTAAATAAATGGAATAAAATCAAAGAGAGGTAGAATAAAGTCAAAATAAAAATAATACAAATAAAACCAAAGTATGCGGGGAGGGACCGACCTAACTGAATCCAAAGAGAAGGTGATAGCAT
>NW_015657331.1:0-451 GCF_001515625.1 Sinocyclocheilus rhinocerous
CACACATAGCACAAAGAGTTGACATAAACATACAATTCCAGACAAAGGAGAACTGAACGGGCTAAAACTAAATAGGGTAGATAACGAGGGGCAGACAGGTGATGGGGATAACTAATAACAAGGAACAGGTGATACTAATAATGTGAAAAGGAACTGGAAGGACCAAATAAGGAAAACAGGAACTCAACGGGAACATACACGTGACAGTGACATACTTGAATGACGTCACACACACCTGCTGTAATACGTGGATTAGAAACGAAGGCGGGGAAGAAAGCATGGCATTCTGGGGAAAACATAACTCGCTGCCAACAGTCTCTGTTCCTTACCCTCATCCAGAAACGGCGAGTAGAACACAACGGCAGTTAGGGCTGCACGATATATCGAAATATGCATATCGCAACGACGTGCAATATCATTATCATTTTAATAATAGGCTACTTAAATCAAA
>NW_015657332.1:0-585 GCF_001515625.1 Sinocyclocheilus rhinocerous
CTTGGGGTCATAGTCAGCATTTCTCTCCCTCCAAACACAGCGAGTAGAGTTAATGCCAAAGAGACAAATTTTGGTCTCATCTGACCACAGCACTTTCTCCCAAGCCTTCTCTGAATCATTTAGATGTTCTTTGGCAAACTTCACCTTTCTCATGATTATCCTTACCCCATGAGGCAAGATCTTGCACGGAGCTCCAGACTGAGGCCGATTGATGGTTGTTTTGTATTTCTTCCATTTCTGAATAATCACACCAACAGTTGTCTCCTTCTCACCAAGCTTCTTGCTGATGGTCTTGTAGCCCATTCAAGCCTTGTGCAGATCTACAATCTTGTCTCTGACATCCTTTGACAGCTCTTTGCCCATGGTGGTGGGAGAGGTTGGAATGGAAGATACAGATTGTGTGGACAGATGTCTTATACACCTAACGAGCTGACATTAGGAGTAACTTCAAAAGTGGCAGGACTAATCGCTGACATTAGGAGTAACTTCTTAAAGTGACAGGACTAATCTGTGTTCCACATGGGCTCATAACCAATCTGGGGGAGCCAGAATTCTTGCTGGTTGGTAGGGGATCAAATACTTATT
>NW_015657333.1:0-209 GCF_001515625.1 Sinocyclocheilus rhinocerous
TGAGTATTGAGTAGCGAGTACTGAGCTGTGGATTCTACCCCCTCAAAATAAACGCTGTACACCACAATTTATACATGTTAAAAACGTTGTACATTCTGTAATTCACATTATCTTGTTTGTCATAAAGAATGCAGAGTATCTATCATCCAGCAGTTTTAATTTTAACTGCCAACTCTTTAAAATACATCAAAACATCACGGAAACAGTAT
>NW_015657333.1:219-507 GCF_001515625.1 Sinocyclocheilus rhinocerous
GGAACAAAACGTGTTGAACTTGAAAATTGTTTATGCGCGAGGGCACTTGCTAAATGAAGGCGGATTGTACAAAATGGATTAAAAAAAATAATAAATATAAAAAAAAACCTTACGCGAGGGAGAGACAAAGCAGCGCAGATCGCGCGTCTCATAAGTGAGTGGGAATTTACCTAACGTGGCACTTGCGGGAGTTAACACTGTACGCAATACCCGCAACCTCACACCAAATTTCAGGCCATGTAGATAGGCAAGCATATATACAAATCATTTAGTAAGCAGAAATCTGAA
>NW_015657333.1:775-1010 GCF_001515625.1 Sinocyclocheilus rhinocerous
CTTCCAGCAGCCATGATAAACAGTTGGCGGTTATGGTTTTCTATGCACAATTTGATTTGAGGAAAGTCACGAGACCTATTACTATCTCTCTATCCAATCACGTTGATGGATAAAAATAAAATTAAAATAAGCATGTAATGACCACAAATGGAGGAAAATAGCGGAATAAAAGTACCGATACATCACTTATAATGTACTCAAGTAAAAGTAAAAGTACACAATTTTTTAACTACTC
>NW_015657334.1:0-820 GCF_001515625.1 Sinocyclocheilus rhinocerous
ACAACTGAATTATTGACAACAATGCTGAACTCTTTGGGAAAAAGACAAAATGTCTAATAGAAAAAACAATATGGCTGATAAAATAAAAAATATTGGTCACTCCATTTTCTTTAATGGTAATTTTCTAGGGCTAGATTGAATAAAATAATAATAAAACAATTACTCCAAAGATTCAAAATCATGAAATCACATATGCTGTCATCACTGGGGATAACAAGATGGAAATGTTGATGGCCATGGATCCTAGATTATGCAGAGATCTCCAATCCTCTTCTCAAAGTAGCTCATGAGCAATAACAAAAAAGTATTTATCTAAAATCTAAATTAGACAAACAAGTGACATTTGAGAAATTAAAATTGGCTCTCTCAAGTGCACAATGCCTAGGCCTATTATTCTAAACAAATGAATCTATTAGATTTTGATGAAAGAAAAAGAGGTTTATACAGCGGTGTTAAACTAAACTTTATGGTGACTGACAGTTGCATGACATCTAGAAACTATGTGGAATGCTACCATGTCTACGCTCAGTAGAGTCTAACAAAAAAAGGTTAATGTTATCCTACTCAGAATCTGCGCCATTCCACAGCTAAAATCATTTAGTTCACAATCAGCTGAAATCTCAAGAAACAAAATTTTTTTGGCCAAAATGGGGGTGTGTGAAAAAGTATGAATGATGGTGTTGTATGAAGTGAAAGAGGGTGTCTGACGAGACACTGAGGCAAATCAATTATTTTGCCAAAACAGCTGTATGCAAATTTTAATATGTGGGCCCACAGGGCAAATTATGCCCAGTAAAATAATGACCATGGATGAATTTGG
>NW_015657334.1:848-1075 GCF_001515625.1 Sinocyclocheilus rhinocerous
GATGAATTTGGTTAAGTTTCCTGGTCGGTACCTAGGACCTAGGTCATTGTTGTGGCAGAAAGAAAAGCAGTGCCACACTTGCGCAGCATATAACATGGGAAGGCAGAGTAAAGCAAGCTTGCTCCGTCCACCCCACTTTCTTTTCAGCATATCATAATGGAGCTGATTCTGTGTCAAAAGGGTAAAATATTGTCTTTCTGACTGTTAACAGAAATAAAGTGGGTTGA
>NW_015657335.1:0-1108 GCF_001515625.1 Sinocyclocheilus rhinocerous
ATAATGTTCTTTTTAGCAGCATCATATGACCCCTTTAAAGAATCACTAGTTTGAGACCAAACTGTAATACGAGATACGGGACAAAATCATTATATGCAGGAAAAGATGAGCTGCCTCAGTCGTAATATAATGCCGAATGAGTTTAAAACAATTTAAATTCATCTTGTTGCCTATTAATGAACATAGAAAATTGGAGTTACCACCAAGTGAAATGAATTTGCTCAAAGGTATTTTCAGCAACCAACTAATCATTAGTAAAGCTGACTAAACGTATCATTTTTTTTCTATTCCATTTTTGTCACTTTTCCCACTATTTTAAAACAATTGGGATTTAAAAGGAAGCATTTTTTTTTCAGACACATTTTTAAAGTTGTCATGAAATAAATTCAGTCTATCTATTTTCTAAAAGCATTTAATTATTTTTTGTGAACAATTTGTTTATGCAGATTTATTTTTAATCTTTTTTTTTTTTTTTTTTAAATCAAAATGTCTTGATCATCCAGTGCTTCTTGATCTTCCAACAATTGATAGACCGAGTCAAGTCCCTGTCCTACTTTTTTTATCCATTTCACTCGAATGAATCACAATATGGATGAAAAGATCTGTCGCTACTTCCGTTAATTGTAACTTTAAGAGGGTTTTAGTATACTTAAGGTTTATTTTACCTAGCATTCTCATAGCTTTCTAACAATAGGATACTTGGTTTACCAGGATTATCGGTTAGCTCAGGTCATTTTATTATGCCTATTTTTGGAAAGCCAGAACAGATGTCTAATCGTTCTCTGGTGGACACATTAACCATTATTTAGGGCTTTCTCCACTTCAGCTGTGCAGCATATTTTGGGTTTTTTAGAGAATTAGGCATATCTGAATTTAAAATAGCGCCCTACCCACATACATTGGAGTAAATTGATAAAAATTGTCTCATTTTACAGAAAACCCTCAAAATTTTAACACAGTGGTGGAATATTGTATATAATATATTGTATTTATTCTCAATTGTATGATAAACACATATAAAAAGTGATATTTTGATATTTATTTTTATTATTATTTTTTTTTAAAATCTAATTTATGATCTGCTTGGTCTATGTCCCTGCAGAAAGTT
>NW_015657336.1:0-451 GCF_001515625.1 Sinocyclocheilus rhinocerous
CTAAAATGTAAAAAAGCTCTTTGGTGTTGCACTGTACACATACTAAAAAAATCTGATTTATTTTTCTTTAATATGTGCTTATATGGGCTCCTTATATCATTTGGTTATTTGGTGTCCTTTTGGAGTTTCTAAGTGTTCTTTTTTGGAAAGTCATCTAAATTTATCTTGAAAAAAGCTTGCAGAAAATATAGATTTTTGAGAATCACCCTTCAATCTTTTGGTTTACATTGCTGGATATAGCAAATGATGACAAAATAAACATTTGAAACAAGATAAATGGTCTATGCTTAGTTTCATGAAGTGTGCGATTAATCGCGATTAATCACAGAAAAAGAATGTGCTTAATCAGATTAAAAATGCTAATCGATTGACAGCCCTAATATATATATATATACAGTATATATATACGGCACTTAGAGGCTTTTGCATCTGAACTCTTCATATATATATA
>NW_015657337.1:0-472 GCF_001515625.1 Sinocyclocheilus rhinocerous
AGCGTTTTGGACTTCCGTTGACGCAACTCTCTTTCTATGGCTCTGACTGAAACGATTCAGTAAAGAGTAGATATCAGTCTGACAGAAGACAAAATGAGCATTGTGAAGCTATATTTATAATAATCGTTTATATTTCAATTGTGTTTCAGGGCAGTTCGTGAAGACAGAGATGTTGCGACAACCTCTGGACTGTCAGTCTTTCAGTTCCAGTTCCACCGAGATATATCCAGCTGCAGACCCGCTGCACCAGCAGTTTCAGAACCGCAGCCACAGAACCGGAAGTGAGGGGCGGAGTTATTGACAAAGAGAGCATGGTGAGTAGTCTGTAATGTTTTTGCTATCATATGTTTAATAATGGATTAATTTTCGGATGCATGCTGTAAATGGGCCTTGCGGTTAAGTTTTGAAGACGTTTATTATTCATAAGAATAAATAGTTTGCTTTAATTCCCTCTGTTATATGCATTGTTTGT
>NW_015657338.1:0-10886 GCF_001515625.1 Sinocyclocheilus rhinocerous
CATCATGTACGTAGTGCTCCCTAAATTTGTGACCGCTCTGTAATGTCGGTCTAACCGTACTGTCAAAAAGAACGTGAGGGCGTTTCTAAAGCAGTTTCAGTGGGTGGTGAAGATCTACGTAAATGAAGCATCGTCCTTACCTTTTGTTGTGAACTTTGCACTGTAGCGTTGGGGCTCTGAGCAGCGTCTTTGACCAGATGACTTTGCTGAGACACCAGGAGCTCGCCCCAGTCCTTTTGGGCTACCTGAAGCAGAGACACGCCTCGGGTAGGTCCAGTGAGGGTGGTGCTTTTTTTTGTTGTTTGCCAAAATCCCTCGTTTCCCTGGGTCTGTGAATGTCTGCGTCTCCTAATGAGCGTTTCCTGTGCATCATCGTTGCAGGTTCACCTTGTGGGTCCGACACCAGCAGCCTCAGTGCTTGGCTTGAGGAGAGCTTTGGCAAATTCTCCATCTATGTGGATTACAAAGACCTGCGTGAGATCAACACTGGCTTCGACAGCGTAAGCGCACCGTCGTTCTACCCAGTTGTTCCCATGTTTGTTTTGGCCAACCATGTTATTTCTAATGATGTTGTTGTTTTCTTCCCTGAAGTTTGAGGCCCTGGACATTCTGAGCACTTCTCAGGTCGCTGAACTGACGCTAGAGTCTGGAGCGCTGAACAGCGCAGCTCTGATAAACATGGTCTTTGAACGCCTAGAGCACGGCAACTCTTTCCAGAATGTTGAAGAGTTCATTGTGGCTCTCACCCAGACCACACAGGTACGTTCTCATGACTAAGATGGCAAGCCTTATTTTGTGTGTGTGGGGGGGAACATTTTAAAGTGCAATCGTGACACAATCCCAGATGTGACAATCCCTTTCTGTGTGTCATTTCCTCTAGGATTTGGACATCAGCCCTGTGGTGAGGGACATCATGATGAATCGAACCTTCACCATCATCAGTCTTCATTTTACCGACTTTGTGACCGACGACTGGGTTTCCTGGTTCACGGTGAAACTGATTCCTCTCATTCCCAGCTTGACTGCAGAGATGCTCCAGACAGCAACATTAAACACCGACTGCAATGAATACCACGTCATGTACGTAGCGCTTCCTAACTTTGTGACCGCTCTGTAACGCCTGTCTAATTGCACTGTCAAAAAGAACGTGAGGGCGTTTCTAAAGCAGGTTCAGTGGGGGGTGAAGATCTACGTTAATGAAGCATCGTCCTTACCTTTTGTTGTGATCTTTGCACTGTAGCGTTGGGGCTCTGAGCAGCGTCTTTGACCAGATGACTTTGCTGAGACACCAGGAGCTCGCCCCAGTCCTTTTGGGCTACCTGAAGCAGAGACACGCCTCGGATGAATCGAACCTTCACTATCATCAGTCTTCATTTTGTCGACTTTGTGACCGACGACTGGGTTTCCTGGTTCACGGTGAAACTGATTCCTTTCCTTCCCAGCTTGACTGCAGAGATGCTCCAGACAGCAACATTAAACACCGACTGCACCGAATACCACGTCATGTACGTAGCGCTCCCTATCTTTGTGACCGCTCTGTAACGCCCGTCTAATTGCATAGTCAAAAAGAACATGAGGGCGTTTCTAAAGCAGGTTCATTGGCTGGTGAAGATCTTTGTTATTGAGGCATCGTCCTTACCTTTTGTTGTGATCTTTTCACTGTAGCGTTGGGGCTTTGAGCAGCATCTTTGACCAGATGACTTTGCTGAGACAGCAGGAGCTCGCCCTAGTCCTGGTGGGCTACCTGAAATTGAATAATGAAACAGGTAGGTCAATTAGATTTAACACTGGGCTTTTGAGTGCAGTTGAGTAGGCATTATTCATCTTATTCATATATTGTTCTTTATTTCTCATATATTATCTTATTCATATTTTTAAAGTTTATTCCAATAATTTTGAAAACTTTCAATGCTAATTTCTATTCTGCTCTTTCAATGTTTCAATAAAAATCATGAAAAGTTACATCAACATACACCGGGTTGACAATACCTATCTGTTTATATTTTAGGTATTTGTTAATGAAATACAAATAATGTGCTATAAATTAAGACATTTAATGGGACACAATGTAAAACACATAAAATAAGAATAGTGTAGTCTGAGTTTCCTTAAACAAATCTTTAATGAGTTGCTTTTGGTCATCACATTATTATTATTTTATACTAGTAGTTTACTTGTGTTTTTCCCCCTAATGTTTTTACTTAGCTTGCCAAGGGGATTCCACAGTTGATTCTTCATGGATATCTATCAACTTTGGTCCTTTTTCCAGACACATCACATATACTATTTTAAAGGAGATGAAAATCAATGTGGTAATTAAGTTTATCCTCAATTATTTTACCCTCTCTGGATGACAACTATTCTGACCTGTTTTTGTCCTTTCTTTTTTTTAGATGACAGTTCTAAATTCCCTCCCAGCAACAATGAAAGCAGAATTAATATTTGATCCATCTATTGGTGTACTTCAGAATGAGACGCTTATGAGGATGGTTTTGTCCTCTATTCTGATATCTCCAGATGATGGGCAGCTTGAACAGTTCTTTACAGCTTTTACTTACATCACGACAAAGGTGAGCAATTTTACCTGATACATGTTTTTTTTTTTGCTTTACTCCATTTTCTGCTTTACTCCATTGAAATTTATTTTATGAATAAACTTACAGTTATTTAGGCAGACACTTTCATAGGGGAAGGCAATCCTTAAAAGCATCACACAAACAATACATGCTTTTTAAGAGGATATGAAATATTTTGTTCATATTTTTTCTTTTGTCTAATTTCAGAGAAATATCACAATGATTGAAAACACAGCTGTCAGAGACACAATGCTGAACCTAACTTTGATGGCTCTTGCTACCAGATTCCCCCTCTTCCAATCCAGTGACTATATGTTGTGGTTCCAAATAAATCTTGTTGTACTACTGGCCAGTTTTCGTCCATCATATTTGGTGGTTATCCCCACAAACCTCAGCTGTGACTCTTACGATGCAATGTGTGTGATTTGATTACATTTTAATTATCATTGTTTCACTCATCATGCAGATTTTATTTATTTATTTATTTGTAATTTTGTATTTTTGTAATTTTAAACAGATTAAAAGGCTTAGAAAAGGCTTTGGCAATTGTACCATCTGAACTTCTAGAGGACTTGAAGACAAGCAAAGAAATTCTTATTCTTTCACTACCAAAAGGTTTGTGATAGCCTATTGTAGTTGAATAATGCTGTATTTTTTAAATGTTTATTAAACAATGTGGGTTTTTTTTTTCCGCATGTGCCATAGGTTGTCCTCAGAAAAATACTCCATTACCAATAGGCTCTAAATATGTCACTACTGCAACTACATCTTCAATGTCAACCACTCAACTATCAACTAAGGCCTCCACAGGTCCAGCAGTGCCAGGCGAAGTATCTGTTATTCTGCAGATCCGTTTGCATATACAGTATATTGATGCTTACAGTAATCCTGCTTCATTGGAGTATCAGACTCTATCCAGAAACATCACAATGGAGGTATTCAAAGATATATTTTCACTTTTGCTGTAGTAATAGTAAAATAGTTGTTTTCCCTAATTCTGCCCAAATTATGTTGATAGTGAGATGTATTTGTATGTTATAGTTTATATCTCTGTTTCTTTTCTTTTTAGCTGAATCACTTCTACTGGAAATTGTATGAGCCACACTTTCTCAGATGCTACTTGCTGAGATTCTGGTACAAGACTTTCATATATTATATCAAATTGTTTCACTCAAAAAGTTATCCTTAGGTGTGTAGAGCAAGAAATTAAATATTCAGAATCCTACTGAGAGTGCTGTTCGCACTTTGAATAGATAACCAGGACACAGCGGTCTATCAAAATGTTTATTCATTTGTTCCTGCATGCTACAAAAAAGTGCTAAGTACAATAAAAAAAATAGACCAGTGAACAGATGAGTTTCAGCCTATAGCTTTCTTCACTACTCACTGTTTTTTGTAGGCAAATAATTGCACATTGAGACCATCTTTTTAATGCAAACTAAAGAAGGGTCTATGGTAACATGGATGAAAGCACAATTGGTGTTTTTGATGAGTCTTTGAAAGACCTACATAACTAGTGATGTGAGGGCGATAGTCATACAGGCAAGAGTGTTAATTGTTCTTTGGCACAGGGATGGTAACATATTTCTTAAAACAGGCAGGGACCATGAATAAAGCATGGGACTTATTAAAGATGGATATAAACAACTTTTACATCCATCAAGCTAATCAGTGCAGGATCTCAAAACACAGACAGAAAAATACCATCTGACTGCCAGATAAGCGCTATCATGTTTTTTTTTTTTTCAGATTGTGCATAGAAAGTATTCAGCTTTTCAGCCAGTGAAGAGCCTGCTTTCACCAAAGTTTAGCATCTCTTGCTGCACATCAGAGAGCATAGCACAATGTTTTGTAATCACTTATGTTCCCCGATGAGAGACCCACAATGTATGCAGCCCACCCACAGTTTCTGACTAGTGAAAGTCTTTGTAGTGATGGTATATGATGCTTCATCAGTTAACATCTGTGAACACAACGACGACCGCTAAACTCACCCGGAATGTGTCCCACTCAATGTCATTTTGAGCCCCCTGTAGCATAGCTTCTGATTGGGTGGGCCAGCGTTTCACCACCCTCCTCTCCAGAGGTTCTTGTCCGGGCCTTTGTTTTTATTCTGGTACGAGGAAAATGGCGATATGATCTGATTTAACAAAAGCTAGTAGCCAGTGAAGCTTTATAGCCATTCCTAAACTGAGATTAGCAGTGATCAAGTGTATTTCATCAAGTGTGAAGCCAGCAACTGGATGTATATGTAGACACTGAGCACACCATGAAGCTTAGAGCCAAACCTGTGTCTGCTTGAGGTGTAATTTGCAATTTTGTAAGTTACTTGTATTTGATAGGGACACTGCTCATTAGTGAACAGGTACTGTAAATATCCCAGTTAGCCCAGTAGGCTAATTTTCATCTGTTGCCCCTTGTTTTAAGGTGGCACCCTAAAATTAAAATATAGTAATTTATCACAAACAACAATTACAACTGTCTACAGATAATAAAACATATCAACACAGAAAAAAAAAATGCTGCCCCGGGAAATCACATTACAAATAATACAAGTAATATTCTTCATTACACTGCATCATGTGCACTGCTTATTTATTTATTTATTTATTGCTGAAATTGAAAATATTTATTTAGTTAACACTTGTAGTACACTTGAACCCACTAATGTATGAAAGATGTGTTCAAGTGTACTACAAGTGTTAACTAACTAAAAATGTTTTATTACAGAGATAGTATGTTTAAAGCACATTTTAGTTCATATTCACGGTGTCTCAAAATAGCACAGTTGAGTACACTTATATGTTTATCTTAAGAAGTACTAAATAAAAATTTTTGTATATTATGTACAAAATTAAGTACATTATGGAAGTGCACTTCTTTTTCGCCTGGGTTATACTTGAAACATGCACACATTTAATGAATTTGAAGCTATTTAACTAGTATTATCCATTCAAAGGCCAATGGAAGAATTTCTTCACAATTTTGGGATTGTTTCAACAGGCTGATTTGGAAAAAGTTTTGAGCAGATGTTTTGTTATGCTGCAGTTTTTTTATATTGCTTATCTTGCCATTTTTGCACACTCCTGAGGTATCGATTACTCAGGTCCTTTCCTCTATGCCACTGCTCTGTATTTGTCAATATCACTGTTTATACTTAAGATTAGGTGATGCAAAATTACATTTGTGGTCAAGGGTGGCCACATATTGAATTATTGTGATGTGTTACATACTTTTACTGTCCAAAATAATATCAAAATCCAAAAACGTGAAAACAAGCAACATCAAACCTGAACATTCATTATAGTAATTTAAGAACTTTTACATGTATAAAAATAACGTCAAATATCTTTCTCTCTAGGCCTGGGTCTGTGGGTGTGGATATGCAACTTATTTTTAAAAGTGACACTGTGCTTCCAAATAAAGAAAGCATTGAAGACAATCTTAAGTCAGCAATTGTTGAATCAAAAGTGTTTCTTGACATTATTCCTTCCAGTGTCGTTGTTGGTGAGTTCCTCATTCTCTAAAACAGTTTAAATGTAGGTAATGTTTTTGCTGTAATCAAAAACATTTTGCAGTGGCTGATTTATACTCATTTTCATGTTGTTTCAGTGAATCAAGATGGCTCAAGTTTGACAACCAGACAAACCCAGTCATCACAAAATGTTCTGATTATGCAAACATCATCTGCTGCAGCACCAGTTCTTTCTAGTGTTGTACCCACTAGCACACCTACTGATCTTTCAAGCACAGCTCCTCCTAATTATGTTTCAATCACTGTAGTTCCTGATCCTTCAACCATAATAGTTCCTACAGATCTTTCAGACACTTCTATCACTACTGGTCCATCAGTCACAGTTGGTTCATCAAACACAACAGGTGACACTCATCTGTCAAGTACTTCATCTCCTAATGTTCCCATACTCTCTGCAGTTCCTACTCAGAAATCAAGCATAACTGCTCCTTCTGGAACATTAAGCACAGCAGTTCCTGCTCATCTATCACACACTGCTCCCTATGGCCATTCAAGCACTGGGGATCCTACTGATCATTCAAACACAACTGTTCTTACTGATCCCTCAATCACTGCAGTTTTTACTAATCAAACAAGCCCAACTGTTGGATCAAGTACTACAGTTCATGTTGAGCAACCAAGCACAACGGTTCATACAGGAACCTCGACCACTGCAGTTCATAATGATCTGTCAAGCACAACTGCTTCTACTGGTCCCATCACAATTACAGATATTTCAGATTCATCAAAGGCATCTGTTCCTGTTGGTTTCACAACTGCTTCAGTTCCTACTGATCAATCACATTCAGTTGTTCCTCCTGATACCTCAACCACCAAAGCCCTTACACATCTTTCAAGCACAACTCTTCATAGTAATGTTTCAAATAATGCAGTTCCCACTGATAGACAAAGCGCAACTATTCATACTGAAACCTCAACCACTGTAGTTCCTGCTGATCTGTCAAGCACACTATCACCTACTGGTTTAACAGACACTGCAGTTGCTACTGGTCCATCAGTCACAGCTGGTTCATTAAACACAACAGGTGACACTCATCTGTCAGCTACTTTGTCTTCTAATAGTTCCATACTGTCTGCAGTTCCTGCTCAGAAATCAAGCACAACTGCTCCTCTTAGAACATTAAGCACAGCAGATCCTGCTCATTTATCACACACTGCTCCCTATGGCCATTCAAGCACAGGGGATCCTACCAATCATTCAAACACAACTGCTCTTACTGATCCCTCAATCACTGCAGTTTTAACTAATCAAACAAGCCCAACTGTTGGATCAAGTACTACAGTTCATATTGAGCTACCAAGCACAACTGTTCTTACCGGAACCTTGACCACTACAGTTCCTACTGATCTGTCAAGCACAACTGCTTCTACTGGTCCCATTACAACTACAGATATTTCAGATTCATCAAAGGCATCTGTTCCTGTTGGTTCCACAACTGCTGCAGTTCCTACTGATCAATCACACTCAGTCGTTCCTTCTGGTACCTCAACTACTGAAGTCCTTGCACATCTTTCAAGAACAACTCTTCATAGTAATGTTTCAAACAATGCAATTCCCACTGATAGACAAAGCACAACTTTTCATACCAAAACCTCAGCCACTGTAGTTCCTGCTGATCTGTCAAGCACAATATCACCTACTGGTTTTACAGACACCGCAGTCGCTACTGGCCCATCAGTCTCAACAGTTTCCCCTGGTCCTTCAAACAGTGCAGTTTCTGCCAGTCTATCAAACACAACTACTTCTAATTATTTTTCAAGCAATGTGGTCCCTACGGATCAACCAAGCACAACTGTTCATACTGGAACCTCAAACACTGCAGTTCCTATTGAATTGTCAATCACAACTGCTCCTATTGCCTCTTTCATCACTAAAGGTCCTACCAATCAATCAGCTGATCCTCCTGGTCCCTTTACCAGTGAAGTACCTACTGATTTAACAGTCACAACTGTTTCCTCAATCACAGCAGATCATACTGATCTATCAAGCACTACTTTTCCTATTAGTCCCACACCCCCCGCAGTACCTACTAATCAGTCAATCACAACTATTCCTCTAGGCCTTTCAAACAGTGCAGCTCTTCCCAGTCTATTAACCACAATAGTTCCTACTGATCTGTCAAACAGAACTGTTCCTAATGACCATTCAAGTATCTCAGGTCATACTGAACATTTAAGCATGACTATTCCTATTGGTCCCTCAACTACTACAGTTCCCACTAATCTTTCAAACACAACTGTTCAGCCAGGCTATTCCACCTCTACAGTGACAACATATCCCTCAAGCACAATTATTCTGCTTGATAAGATCAACACCACTGTCTCTACTAATCTGTCAAGCAAAGTCATTTCTAATCCTTATACAAATACTACAATTTCAACAAATACATCAATCACAACTGCTCCAGATGGCCTTTCAAACAATGCAGTTCATACAGTTTTATCAAACACAACTATTTCTGCTGGAATGTCAAGCAGTGTACATCATAAAGATGTATCAAACACAACTGTTCTTTCTAGTCCATCTGGCACTACATTGTCCGTATCCAGTGCAGCTGGTAATCATATCACTACATCTGTAATATTTTCAAACTCAACACACTCTAAAGTTGTCACCACCTCAACCACATCTTCACTGCGAACCACTCATCTATCAACTAAAGCCTCAACAGGTTCAGCAGTAGCAGGCGAGGGATTTGTTATTCTTCAGATCCGTTTACAGAGACAATACATTGATGCTTACAATAATCCTGCTTCTATGGAGTACCAGATTCTGTCCAGAAACATCACTATTGAGGTTGTCTAAGAAATATTTTCATTTTATACAGTAGTTTTTTTTTTCAAAATTCTGTCCACACTACATTTGTGAGTTTAGTGTAAGTTTGTTTCTTTTTGTATTTCTGTAGCTCAATCGAATCTACCGGGAAATTTATGGGACCCGCTTCCTCAGATGCTACGTGATAAGATTATGGTACCAAACTCTCGTATTTCTTTTTCTTTCTTTCTTTCTTTCTTTCTTTCATTTGGTGTTACCAATAGACAAATCATCCCAGTAGTCTTCCACAAGCACAAACATGTAGAATATAGACAGGAAGATGTAGGGTGAAAGGGTCATCACAAAGATGCTGCAGAGTGGGGATATCTGATGTATCTGCAAGTAGTTCACATATGAGCATGCATATTTAAATAGCAAGATGCAGTCAAATGAGTATCATGTGAACAAATGCTGGAAATTACTGCAGCAGGAGGCAAAAATGCAGGAGAAAATTATGACAAACTTACTTCTTTGGAGCTCAGAAGGGTTATATGGGTTAGGATTTACCTAAACCTAAGTTATATAGTTTTCATATGGTGATGATGTATGGGTTAGTGTACTGTATATGTGGATAAAGCTGGATATATTTAGTAGTTGGAAGTTAAAATTAATTATGCAGTGAAATGGAAATATGGAAATCATGAGTTGTGTAAGGTTTTGTTTAATTATAACAGTTTGTCTAATAACTGTTTGGTGATGTGCATCAGTTCCATGGTCAAATGATGCATATAAATGACAGGGTTTAATCTTTTGGTTATATCGCCCATTCCTAAGCAGATGAAATGAAAGTCCTGCCATAATACAGGTGCATCTCAATAAATTAGAATGTCGTGAAAAAGTTCATTTATTTCAGTAATTCAAGTCAAATTGTGAAACTCGTGTATTAAATAAATTCAATGCACACAGACTGAAGTAGTTTCAGTCTATGGTTCTTTTAATTGTGATGATTTTGGCTCACATTTAACAAAACAACATAAGACACATTACAAAATATCTTTAGTCCCCTAGTGTGTAAGTCAGAGGCAAACTAAAAAAAAGTCACCTTTATTTCTATATTGCTTTATACAATGTGTGCTAAAGACGCTTAACAGTGTTAAACAGGAAAACAGTGTTTCAATAATGCAAACAAAATTCAATTCTGCTGTAAAGCAGCTCTAAAAGGAGGACAATAGTAATGTTGGATAATGGAGAAACCAGGTTATATCAAGGGGCCCGTTCTCCTCTGGATATACAATATTGGCCAGAATAATGTAGGCATAGTGAAAGTGATGGATTATATTGCACTAGAGGTTTTCAAAGTGTAGGGTTAATGTGTGGGCTGTATATATAAATATACTGTATATAGTATTGTGCAAAAGTTTTAGGCCACTAGTATTTTCACCAGCTAAGAAAATGGTTTTAAGTCAGATATTTCTCTTTTGCTGTAGTGTGTCAGTAGGAAATATCAGTTAACATTTCCAAACATTCATTTTGCCATTAATTGTAATGATCCAGTGAGATTTTTGTTTGCACAAGGAGTCTGACAACAGCCAGTGCTCCACACAGAGATCTGATCTCATCATCATCCAGTCTGTCTGGAATGACATGAAGAAACAGAACAAAGTGAGACAGACTAAATCCAGAAGAACTGTGGCAACTTCTCCAAGATGCTTCAAGAGACCTTCCTGCAAAGCTACTTGAAAAAACTGTGTGCAAGTTGCACCTAGGACAAAAGCTGCTGTAAACGCAAAGGATGGTCACACCAAATGTTGATTTAATTTAGTTAATAGGAGTTAATTGATAAATAAAATCTATTTATGACAGCATCCTCATTTTACAACATTTTTACACAAGTGCCTAAATCTTTTAACAGTACTGTAGCTTTGCAGGTAGGTTTCTTGAAGCATCCTGGAGACCTGGATTTAGTCAATCTCAGTTTGTTCTGTTTCTTCATGTCATTCTTCACAGACTGGATTATGAT
>NW_015657338.1:11257-11881 GCF_001515625.1 Sinocyclocheilus rhinocerous
CAGAACAAACTGAGACAGACTAAATCCAGAAGAACTGTGGCAACGTCTCCAAGATGCTTCAAGAAACCTACCTGCAAAGTTACCTGAAAAACGCAAGTGCACCAAGGACAAAAGCTGCTTTAAACACAAGCGATGGTCACACCAAATGTTGATTTTAATTTAGTTAATAGAAGTTAATTGATAAAGAAAATCTAGGCCTATTTATGGCATTATTTTTGACAGCATCCTCATTTTACAGCATTTTTACACAAGTGCCTAAATCTTTTAACAGTACTGTAGCTTTGCAGGTAGGTTTCTTGAAGCATCCTGGAGACCTGGATTTAGTCAATCTCAGTTTGTTCTGTTTCTTCATGTCACTCCAGACAGACTGGATTATGATCAGATCAGATCTCTGTGTGGAGCACTGACTGTTGTCAGACTCCTTGTGCAAACAAAAACCTCACTGGATCATTAAAATGAATGGCAAAATGAATGTTTGGAAAAGTAAACTGATATTTCCTACTGACCCACTACAGCAAAAGATAGAAATAACTGAAAATACTAGTTGCCTAAAACTTTTGCACAGTACTGTATATACAGGTGCATCTCAATAAATTAGAATGTCGTGGAAAAGTTCATTTATTT
>NW_015657338.1:11952-17168 GCF_001515625.1 Sinocyclocheilus rhinocerous
TATATATATATATATATATTAGGGCTGTCAGTCGATTAAAGTTTTTCCATCTAATTAATTACCTGATGTGTCGATTAATTAATCGCAAATTAAAATTTGGCTGTGAAAATACCCACAAAAGATAATTAAAAGCTAGTATTGTGTTAAATGAGAAAGTTTCAAGTAGACTTTACAAAGAGTTGCTTTAGAAAGAAACATTTTATTTGATTCAACATGAAATTTATTAATAAATGTTTAAGCTACAATGGCCTAACATAAACTATGGAACATAAAAAAGCATACTTTGAGAAACATCTCTGTATTTCTTTGTCCATGCAATGAAACTGGTAACAAAAACAGCTTTGTTACCAACAGTCTCCAAAATACCTTATTTTATGCAGTGCAAAAGTAAGTCGTTCAGGTTTGAAAGGACACGAGGGTGTGTAAATGACAATTTTAAATTTTGGGTGAACTATCCCTTTACAGTTTTCCTCAATTGCTTAGACACAATTCTGAGAACAACTCACCATTTTCTCAAATCTTCACACACAATTTTAAAATCTAACACCCAACGGTACAAACAGCTAACTTTTGAATCCCAATTCAAACTTTGCCCTCAGTCAATACAAACAAACTGTCAAAAACACAGACTACATGACTGTTTTTTACACATTGGAGGGATAATAAATTCAAAACACTACTACCAAATGCTTTAGAAGTTTTCAGATCAATAATTTGGAACTTAGTGAAATCACAGCACTGACTAATAACTCTTTTAGAAACAACCCTGACAGAAAAGAAAACCAGTACTGTTTTATGCGTTTGTGCTTACATAATTGGATAAAGCAATACTGTACATGCTGTTTTGGACAAAAAGCTGACCTTTGAAATGTCACACTGACAAAACATGTAAGGAAGAGTTCCTGCAGAGTATAATACTTAAATTTTCAAAACCTTTATTTCCAAAGGCAAGCAAATGTACAGGTTACTCAGCATCAGCATCAACGTTCTCATCATCATCTCATCTCAGTTCCTCTTCCTCTCCATGCTGTTGTCTTGCAACATCAGCATTGTTAGGATCCATTGTTCCAAAGCACATGGACATTTCTCCAGGTCCCATTTAATGACCCTTTAAATCTGATTGGTCTGTTAACAATTTTGAGTCTTAGGGTTTGCACCTGGAGAAAGGTGTGCTCTTTGAGTTTAGCTTCTGATGACGTGAGTTAATTATATTGAGAGCATGCGTTTGCTGAATTAACTTACAGTGCAATTAATTATTTATTTGGCCACTTTTGTGAAAGTTTTCACAGAAAGAGTTTTGAATATTGAAGCATGTGTGGAAATAGGTGAATAGTGTTTACAGTTATGGGAAACACATGTGTGTGTTTGGGAATGACATAAGGGTATCGGTTTTTGTGCTACAGAAACCAGTTTTTGTGTTTAAGCAATTGAGAAAAACTGCAATGTTTTTTTTCTTATTTTTTAAATGAAATTATACTCTAAATAAGAAACTAAAATTGCCAGCAGGTGGCATTAAATGTCTTTGATTCATTCATTCATTCGATTTGTTGAAACGGCTGATTAATTCAGGAATTAAGTAAACGTCTCTCTCTATCAATGGGCCTTTGAATCATTGTTTCCCCCAATTCGTTCAAAATGCAGATTCATTCAGAAACTAAACATCGCTGTGGTGTTTGGAGACACACAACAATATGGCTTTATTTATATATATATATATATATATATATAGCTGTGTCAATATACAGCCATATCTCACATCTATGAGTGTGATATTGCATTTATACAACAGTTTGACGGCACGAGTGTGTAAATACATAAAAAACAACAACAGAGTGTCTTTAAAAGCCCTTCTTTGTGCAGAACTACTTCCTTCAACCACGGATTCAAATCTAAAGTTGACAGTTTAACAGCTGAGCCCAAGCCTCTGTTACTAATTCCAAAATGTCACTTTAGAACTAGTAACGAAGGAACATTGAGTTGCTTCAATATATATGTATATGTATATGTATATATATTGCATTTATACAACAGTTCGACGGCACGAGTGTGTAAATAAATTTGAAACAACAACGGAGTGTCTTTAAAAGCCCTCTTTTGTGCAGAACTACTTCCTTCTGCCACTGATTCAAGTCTAAAGTTGACAGTTTTAACAGCTGAGTCCAAGCCTCCGTTACTAATGCCAAAACGTCACTTTAGAACTAGTAACAAAGGAACGTTGAGTTGCTTCATTTAAAAGCTTATTGTATTACTGTAGAATAAAGCTGTGTATTATGTGTATGAGAGAGAGATTGACTGAGCGATTGTGATTACCTGCATCTGATCCAGCATTCATTCTTCAGATCAATTTTATATTCTCAATGAAACATTAGTTTGAATGTCCGATAGGCTCGTACTATCCTTTCATCTGTTAAGGGTGATTTCTGATGACAGTGCTTCTCAGTGCATTTGTTGGCTGCATACAAGCTGGTGTTGAAAGAAAAAATAACTTCCTTTGAAAAATACTAAAGCGTAGTTTTGAACATTTAAAAGTCTTTACCGCTGACTCATAAAAACAGTCTCTTGTCACCATCTAATGGCGGAACAGTGAAATTAAATCACCATCACGAACACACACACACACTGTTTCCTAATACTAAATACTACTATTATTTATATAAAATATTATTTATTGAATAATAATATGTAATAAACAACAACAGCCATCATAAAAGTTGCTAGGCAAATCAGTCAAAAGTACAAAGGGAGCGCTCTGATATACAGCATTGAATTCACATAAACATGATGAGATTTTGCCAAAACTATTTGCTCTGAAACAGATAATAGATTAATGAGACCAAAGACTGCCCATTAGATTTACCCAAAACGAAATATATCTCATGTTTAACCACTATATAGACATCAGAGGCAGTAGTAAATTCCAGAAGATCTGGCCGAGTTGAGGCGCTCTCAGCGGGTGTAATGAGCGCTGAACGGCCACTGACATGCTGGATCTCACATCTCCGAAACAATTGAAGCAAATTTTCAAATAGACATTATCTTTGTTAACAAACCGCATATTTGTATGTCTATATATATATATATATACATATATATATACAGTCAAACCAAAAATTATTCAGACACCAGATATAATTTTTTTATATTTTTACTAGTGGGTGCAGGACACTATAATTAATTTATGTGAGGATAGCAAAATATAGTAAACTGTGACATGTGACATATTATACCCAAAAATTCTTCATACAGTGTACTACCAGTAAAATTTATAAAAACTTGGGACCAAAAATTTCATTTGACACTTTGACCTGGCCATGTTTTGTTACATACCTTTCTATCAAAGTTATCAAAGTGAGATCTTGTCATATTTTATTACCATTTTCTAAACTATAGTGAATAAACTGTGATAATGTGAGAAATTTTGAAGGTGTCAGAATACATTTTGGTTTGACTGTATATAATATATGTATGTGCGTGTGTGTGACCAGGAGAATGGCTGCTGTAATCAAAAACAAGGAAGAACCAACAAAATATTAATAACTGACTACATTGTAGTCAATGTATGGTTTATTTTCTGAAAGCTTGTTGTTTTTTATGTTTTTGCATAGTACAATAAAACCAATATGATATGTTGGAGTTTGACTTTCTTGCCAAATAATTTTGCCATTTTAATACCTTAATCTAAAACCAAACGAGTAATCAAAATTAAGCCTACACCTTTATTGTAGTAGTTTAGGTATTGGTGATGTCTAACATTGTTAAAATATTTTTTTTTGTCCAGGCCTGGGTCAGTGGGTGTGGATACAGAACTTATTTTTAAAAACCAGACTGTGCTTCCAAATGCAACAAGCATTGAAGAATCTCTAAAGACAGCAATTGCTGAATCAAAAGTGTTCATTGGTGTGATTCCTTCCAGTATTACTGTTGGTGAGTTTCCTCATTTCCTCAAACTGTTTTTTACTGTAGCTAATGATTTGCTGGAATTGTTCCTTCATTAGCTGGTTTGTACTTGTTTTCCTATACTTTCAGTGGAACAGCAAGATTCAACTTCAACCACCAGCCAAACTCAGACATCACAAAGTGTTCCTATAATGCAAACATCATCAGCTGTTGCACCGGTTCTGTCTAGTATGCTGTTCATGCTACTGCTTCTGCTATGGAATGAAACACTGTAATTCTGCAAAGCTTTACTCCATGTGTCACATTCAAACCTACAATTAATATTGTGACAACTCTATTATCTGCTTTTGTGATACATTACTCTTGGTTTTATGTAATGAAAATTGTGATTAACCTGATACATTCAATAATTATTCTTCAGGCATTTCTTGGGTATTTCAGCACCTATAACACCATAACTTGCATTCTGCATTTTATTTTCTTGGATGTTAAAGAAATAAAAATTCAGTGCATTGTAAATAAAAAGCAAAATGCAATACAATGATTTTGATTTAAAAATATTATATATAATTTATTTTGTTGAATTTAATTGTAAAAATCTAGTAATCTGTACTATTTGTGCACTATGCTTTTGTAAATTCATTTTAAACTTCTTAAATCAATTTTTAAATCATTTTCAAAGTTTTTAAATTCCTTGTTTTATTGTTGTGATTATTTTTTTATTATTGTTTTCTTTTCCTTTATGTAAAGCACTTTGAATTACCATTGTGTATGAAATGTGCTATATAAATAAACTTGCCTTGCATTGCCTACAGCGCTTGTGTTGGTTTTTATTATTATAAACCCAATATAAAGATCAATTTTTTTGCAATGCATACAATTATAACACCTTTTTGAGTTTTCTGTTAAACCTACTTTATCAAAGTCCTTCTAGATCATTTGTCCAGTTAACTTAACCCAAATTATGTATCATCTAGATACCCTGAAGAAATGAAAGCTGTCATACTAATGTTGCTCACTAGAGAGAGCCACAGGATAACAAAAAATTGTGTGTTGACAGATTAGATAGATAGATAGACAGATTGATGAGTTTGATGCTATTTCTGTACAGAATTTGATTAAGTTTTGTGTTAATGAAGATTTTGTGAGTCTGGGGCTAGCAGGTTTAAAGTTGGTGGATCAGGGGTTAGTGGATTAAGGCTAGTGGTTAGTGAGGCTAGGGCTAGCAGGTTTAGGGTTAGGTTTTGAAAAATTACAACAGCTCCCCCCCGACCTTAGGGTTAGGGTTAGGTTTTGGAAAAGTACAACAGCTCCCCCCA
>NW_015657339.1:0-233 GCF_001515625.1 Sinocyclocheilus rhinocerous
GACCAGGTTGATTCAGGGGTCATACAAAATGAAGTATCATTAATTTGACAGAATGTCTGGTTATTATCAATAAAAATGAAGAAGTGATTTAGAGTTGTTGTAATACATGTTCTCTTGTCTGACACTATTACCCTAGTAAAATTATTGTGAAGATGAGTTAAATTGATTTCACACGATTCATAGTTATTCTGGGGTGCTCCACACAATGGTTGTTTTTTCAAAGCATCACACTC
>NW_015657339.1:309-1588 GCF_001515625.1 Sinocyclocheilus rhinocerous
GAGGGCTGCAGAATCCAGCAGGAATAGGGTGTGAAGAAATTCTAGCCATTTGTATAATGTAGCTGTTAGGGATGGGCAATTTGCATTTGCCCAGTCTATCCATAAAATGTTTCAAATTGTCTGATGAGGGTTTAAAACTGTCTTTCATTCCAAACCATTTCAAAATGACTTCCTCTGTAAAAAGTGTTGATGGAACCTTGCCAGCCAACACTTTCTCCAAAATACGGGTTATTTCTTGGTGTTTAATGGAGGCAAACTGTGCACAGTATACTTGTTTCTGCATAGTGTTGAAAGCTTTTTTAGTTTGTTGAGCGATAATGGAGAGGGCAGATGCAATCGTGTGGACATCCTGTACAGTTTCTTTTTCTTCACTTAATCCCTCTTGCAGATATGCATCTGTTTGCAGAACCTGTTGCCCAACAAGAGCTTTGAGTTTGAGTTCATTCTGTTTAAGTTCTTTAGCACTGATCCAGTTCGATATACCCAAACCCGTTCCGGTGGCTCCCAGCATGCTGTACATCCCTATCACATTCTCTCCCCAGCACCGCTCATCCAGATCTGGAGACCATGCTGTCAGATTTACTAGAACTGGAACATGAATCCATTGGAGGTTGTGATAACATCTTTATCCATACTTGGCCACCAGAACATATTGACTATTCTGTCTTTTACCTTGGTTACACTTAAGTGTCCCCCCTGATTGTGGATATGATACAAAATATCATTCCGCAATCGAGTAGGTGGAACCTATACTGCAGTGTCAACGTTTCTGTACAGTAATATGTTATCATGTACAATTAACTGTGCATCATGTTGGGCAAATGGACCATCAACAATCTTCTATTCATTTTTCTTCAATCTGATTGCTTCTGTTATTAGGGGGTCACTCTGTTGAGCACTTTTCAGGTCTACTGGTTCTCTAATGTTGATAGCAGCGATTGAACTTTTCAGGCTGGTTCTCTAATGTTGATAGCAGCGATTGATTCTTGCTCTGTGATACCTGAAAATGTTACCCCTTCCACAGCAGCTCTCTTTGCTAACTCATCAACAATTACATTTCCATCACCATGCTTGTCTGTTCCTTTCTTCTGGTGTGCTTTGACTTTCAACAATGCAATCTTATGGGTGTTATTCTTTGCAGCTGACCACAAAGCCTGAATTGGACCACAATGAATCAAAGGTTGACCATATGCACTAGTAAAACCCCTTTTCTGCTAAATCGGTAGATATTCTTTAAGAGAATTGACCACAAAAGCAGAATCTGAATAGATATTCAAAT
>NW_015657340.1:0-192 GCF_001515625.1 Sinocyclocheilus rhinocerous
TCCTCACAGATACCATTTTTCTCTAAGAAGGAACATAATTGTGAGAATACTACCTTTTCTAGTATCTTGTACAGAAAAGGGAGATTCAAGATCGGTCTGTAATTAACTAGTTCTTTGGGGTCAAGTTGTGTTTTTTTGATGAGAGGCTTAATAACATCAATTTGGCAGATTTTTAAGACATATACTAATGAC
>NW_015657340.1:380-485 GCF_001515625.1 Sinocyclocheilus rhinocerous
TTGCCAGAAAACATCTTGATGATCCCCAAGACTTTTGGGAAAATACTCTGTGGCCTGATAAGACAAAAGTTGAACTTTTTGGAAGGTGTGTGTCCCATTACATCT
>NW_015657341.1:0-505 GCF_001515625.1 Sinocyclocheilus rhinocerous
TCGATTCAACGTCGAAATCACGTTGGCTTATCAACCAACACAGCCGACGCATCTGATCGAAATCATAACGGCTGATACAGGTTGAAACTTGGTTAGAGGAATCGGAGATCTGCACGTGCACTCTCACAGAGAGGAAAAGGGTAACTAAATGTATTTTTATTCATTTATTTATAGTGGTTTGTCCTTCTGTCACTGAATATTAGGCTACTTAAACTCTGAAGTGGAATATGAACGTTTTAAAAACAATGACTCACAAAACATTTTAACTTGAGCTTTGTATATGAACGTAAAACAATGACTCACAAAACATTTTAACTTGAGTTTTGTCAAATGTTTAATGTTTATTCATTTTGTTCTGCAGACATGTGATGCACCACTGGCAAGCCATATAGTCAGTTCAGTGTTTACACACACACACACACACACACACATAGTCATTTAGCAGACGCTTTTATCCAAAGACTTACAAATGACGACAATAGAAGCAATCAAAAACAACAAAAGA
>NW_015657342.1:0-570 GCF_001515625.1 Sinocyclocheilus rhinocerous
GGAAAGGTTGGAAGGGAAGGAGTTCCCATAACGGAGAAATATCCCCGTGATGTCTCGTGAAAGCTCGAGAGGGAACCGCGCGTCTGCGCCATTCATTAACACAGAGACACGCAGAATTCATATTTAAATATGAATCGTTTTGCGGCTTAATATTTACAAATACTAGTGGGAGTGGGCTCACTTGTGTTTGTGTTTGTGTGTGCGCGTGCGCGCATCGGGCGGAACTCCGCTGTGCGTGATACAGAGAGCGCGACCATAACGTAGAGACCGAAATGACATGCCGTCGTGTAAATAAGATAAATAACATAATAGCAATTCCATGCAAATGTCAACCTTGCCATGAAATTAGTTTGCTTAATAAAAGAGCAAGGTATATACCTGTTCTATAGGAAAGGTAACTTTAAATGACTTCTGTTGTGATCTGGCGCTATAGAGAAAATATAATTAAATAAAATTAACTTGACGGGGCGGGGGGTGCCGTTGTGGGGGCAGGCCGCCCCCCTAAAATAATGGCAGGGGAAACACTGGAATATGTTGACATGCTTTAATGTTCAAAAAACACATTATTTT
>NW_015657343.1:0-656 GCF_001515625.1 Sinocyclocheilus rhinocerous
GGAAAACTAAAATATGGTCACCCTATTATAAATATACTTAATTATAATGAACATACCAGAGATGGCTTAAATATAAATAAGATAAATATACACAGATAAACTATATTGTCGCAGTCAAGTGTTTCTTGTCTTTGTTTTATCATTCAAAAGTTTATATGTTCTGTTTACTCAGATACAGATATAATAGCAATGCCTTTGTCCATATAAGGGATTTCCTGGAGGGTCATGAGTTCTCTACTTCTGTGACTGGATATGTGGATTTTCTGTGCGAGGGCGCCCTCTGACGTCCAGTATGAATGAAACAGACATCATGTGTTTATAGTGCTAATGGCCAATCCATCATTTTTGGGGGTATTTTCTTTTTAAAAATTTTTTTTTAATAAGTATCGGTTCAGGCACCGTTTAGGCACTGGAACCGTTTTAAAAGTATCGATTTGGCACCGGTATCGAAAAAAAATCCAAACGATACCCAACCCTAGACAAAAGCTCACAATAACATTTCCAAAAATTAGAAAGGTTGCCTTGGCAACTAACTGAAATAAAATCACCAAAGTTATCATGGGTAGGGCTGGGTATCGTTCAAAAATTTTCGATATCGACACCGATAACGATACCTTGACTTCGATACTGGTTATTTAACGATACTTTTTTCGATA
>NW_015657344.1:0-1827 GCF_001515625.1 Sinocyclocheilus rhinocerous
TCTCACTGTAACCTCATTTATAATATTATAATATATTATATAATTATATTATTTTATATTATATTTGTAAAAAATTTAACTGTTCTGCGTGAGATTTTTTTAAATGATTTTTGAATAGAATTTATTGGCAAGTAACAGCGCAGCAAAAAATGTTTTCTCAAGTAACCTAAAATGTGGATCATTTAGTTATATCAAGGGTCAAATCAAAAATAAATAGCACAATAATGTTAAAAGTTACACACTTTTTGTGTGTGCGCTGTACATGTCTGATATAAAGAATATCTTTTTAAAAATGTCTATATATTTTAACTTTCAGATTTTCTCTTTTCAGTTTTTAAACAGAAGATATAAGTGTGACCAGGTCGGTTCACTTGAAGATGCTTCCCTTAATCATCAGGTTCTTCTTCAGGAAATTTAAAGCAAACAAACTGCCAAAATATGACTTTTTCTAAAGGGAGACACACTGTGTGATCAAAAGAGTTTAATGTATTAAAATCAAATTATAATGTTAATTTCACAAAAAATGCATGCTGTTTGGGTTTATAATAATTAAAAAATATTTTGAACATTGTACATCCCTGCATGCGTGCCCCTCTTTTCCACCAGATTACTAAAAATATTGAGATCATTGCTTCAAGTAAAACACATTTGCAAAATTGTTTCAGCATTTATGAAATAAAAAAAATTACATAAAAATAAATATTTATTGTGATGCCTGAAATAAGTCTGAGAGCAGTATTCATTCAAATATCAAGGTGTTAGAATGCTTGATGCCACAGATATAAGTGGATATGAGAATTTTAAAGGCCTTCTGAAAATAAGGGTAGAAAAATCCATAAATCAATGGGTTACAAGTGGAATTGAAATATGCAAACCAAAACAAAGCATCAAAAACAACAGCAGGGGTCCAAAAACTGAAAAAAGGGTCAAGAACAGTAGCAGTAAAATATGGCAGCCAACATAACAAAAAGACACCCATGACAATGGCCAGAGTTTTAGCTGCTTTTCTCTCTCTGTGAGCAGAGCTTTGGTTCTTCATCCCTCCAGTCATTCTCTCTGACATAACCTTTGCATGTTTTCGTGCAACATAGAATATTTTTAAATACAGAGAGCTCATGATCGTCCCGGGAAGGAAAAATGTGAGAATTGGACATACAATACCCCACTGTTTGTTGAAAAACACAACACAACTTCCCACACAGTAAGTCTGCAGTATAAGCATCTCCAGTCCAACTGCAGTTATCCCTGAAAACACAACAGAAAAGCTGTACACAAATGAAAACAGCCATATGAAAGTAATAAATACAGTCACAGTGTTGTTTGTGACCCTCATTCTTACTTGACTTAGAGGGTCACAAATGGCCCAGTAACTGTCAACAGATATTAAACTGAGATGCAGTAAGGAGGAGATACAGAAGCTCATGTCTAAACTAGAATGCACTTTACACACAAAATCTCCCAGATACCAGCAGCCTTCAACAGATCGCACCATGCTGTACGGCATGACCAAAGAGCCCAGCAGACAGTCGCTGGAAGCCAAAGAGCGAACGATCAGATGAGTTGGAGACTGAAGCTGTTTGAAGTGAGAGATGGAGATGATGATCAGCAGGTTCCCAAAAACTGTTGTGAGGATCATCAGCACCACTAAAACATACATCGCCACTTTAATAACAGTAAGACGATGCACTTTCAGACAGGAGTCCGGCCGGAGTGGATAGCAGAGAAACATATTCTCAGTTTGAGTCTCATTTGAAGTCATCCCATGTGATCCAGAAGCTGACAATTATAAACATAATTATAAAAATAATTATTTTATGAGAAACAGTT
>NW_015657345.1:0-272 GCF_001515625.1 Sinocyclocheilus rhinocerous
TTAGTAAAACTACTCATTCTGAACAGTTATAGTTTTAAGCAGTGTGTTAGTAGTTCGTATGCTACACTCTAAGAAAGTCTGTAAAAATAGGGCAAAATCTATTAATATGAAGGAATTTTCCGTAATTATTATTCACACGTTTTTTTACCTACATTTTAAATTACGCATTGTATTTTGTGTTTTCGGGTTACAGGGTTACAATGGATAACGGATAATGGATAATGTCCTGGAAAATTACTAGTACCTTTTTCATTTTTCTAGATATTTTTCTT
>NW_015657345.1:475-588 GCF_001515625.1 Sinocyclocheilus rhinocerous
CACTTTTTGTGTAATTTAGATGGAAAATGTGTGCCTTTTTTATCGTTTGAGTCACCTATGAAAAGTTTCTAAATGTTGCCAAATAAATGTAAAAAAATAGCTAAATTTGTTGC
>NW_015657346.1:0-678 GCF_001515625.1 Sinocyclocheilus rhinocerous
CACACACACACTCACACTCACACTCACACTCACTCACACTCACACGCACATAATGCTACAAAATTACAAATTGCAACAAATTAGGAGTGCTGTATTTTTTTTATTTTTACTCAACCAGCACTTCGCAACGATACAACCTTGTGAGAAATATTCTGTAGCTTTTAAGTTGCTAAATAATTTTACTGATAAAATCGTCACAGTAGCGCTAACACGTTTCTGTGCGTGTGTATCCGTGTGTGCGAGTGTGTGTCTGAGTGGGAGAAATAGAGTATGTGCTTTCTGTATATAATAAAACGTAGTTTGGTGGCAAAAACATGGAAGAAATGTGTCGTTTTTATTGCGTTGTTTGCTATATTTATTTGCTTGGTCAGTGTCATTATGGATTTGACCATTTTAGGCTGTAAGGACTTTTGAAATAACGGAAATCATTTGGCGAAGTGATATGGACATGTAATGCGGTCAAGACCTGCCTGGAACTACTTTAACCGTGCGTTTCCCTGAAAATAATTGCACACCTTAGAACATTCGTCAGCCAATCAGATTCAAGCATTCAACAGGGCCATAGTATAAATAAACATAATGTGACTTGACTGGAGTGCTGAATTGCAGAGCTGGTGCAAACATATCCACACTGCTATGATCAGATGCTTTCTTAACTGCTGTTTTCTCACCGCTGTC
>NW_015657347.1:0-1125 GCF_001515625.1 Sinocyclocheilus rhinocerous
TACTATTGAGAATATCACAAATCACTTCACACTTGCTTACATTTAGATATAAGCCAAAAGCTTTTGCAAAATTATATATATATATATATCAGTGGCATTGATAGCTCTGGGAATCTGTGATTTATCCTTTGAATCAATCTTTTATCTTATCATTTGAAGGTTTTATTTTTGTATGTGAATTTCTTCTTTTTTTTACCATCTGAACGGGACTTTTATTTTGGTGTGGTGACGTGACGTCATAAGGCTGCGCCTCCAGCATCTGAGATTCTGCTGAAGAAAGGGTTGTTTTACAACAAACAGAACAACAGAAAAGGTGCGTCTCATTTTCTATTTCAGTTATATATTTATCAAGAAAGTGTTGTACACTGATAATAATAGTTTGTGAGGCTGGGGAAGGCTTAGCTTTATTTCATTTATTTCATCTAGACCTCTCTAATGATTTTAATCAAAGGCTGCCTGCATGTTAACAAATCCCCAGATTTTTGTAAAATAAGTTTGTGAAATAAATGTGTTATTTTGTAATTGTTGTATTGTCATATTTATTCTTAAAAAATATATTTTAGGTTTTTAGTCATGAAAATTTTGTTACATAGCAAAGTTTATTTTGTGTAATTTATTTGTATATAATAGCAGAAAATGTTGGGCCAAATTGTGCAGCCCTACAAAGAAGCACAGCAAACCTGGTGTTTGTTTTCTTTCCCTATTGGTTTTAAAAATCATATTTTAACCAGAAAAATCACAGTTAAGATTTTTTCCCCTCCCTAAATCATGCAACTGTACTAATCCATTAACTCTGACTCTAACTCCCTTACTAGTGCGCTGACTGCTGAACTAGAGAACTGACTGAGACGCTCCCAGAGATCTGTCTGTTAATTATTCTCATCTCAAACACACAGAGAAACTCCTGCTGAAGCGACGGAGATCCTCGAGACACTGTTATAAAGATGGCTTTTATTAAAGAGGAGAGTGAAGACATGAGGATTGAAGAAGCTTTCAAATATGAAGATCCTGAGGAACAACAAACACAGATGGAGTTTATTACAGAGGAGAGTGAAGACATGAGGATTGAAAAAGCTTTCAAACATGAAGATACTGAGGAACAACAAACAAAGATGGCGTTTATTA
>NW_015657347.1:19506-20015 GCF_001515625.1 Sinocyclocheilus rhinocerous
TCTATTTTCCGAGGTAAATCCTGGGTTATTCCTCTCGGCGGGTCTATTTTCTGAGGTAAATCCTGGGTTATTCCTCGCGGCGCGTCTATTTTCCGAGGTAAATCCTAGGTTATTCCTCGCGGCGCGTCTATTTTCTGAGGTAAATCCTGGGTTATTCCTCGCGGCGCGTCTATTTTCCGAGGTAAATCCTAGGTTATTCCTCGCGGCGCGTCTATTTTCTGAGGTAAATCCTGGGTTATTCCTCGCGGCGCGTCTATTTTCCGAGGTAAATCCTAGGTTATTCCTCGCGGCGCGTCTATTTTCTGAGGTAAATCCTGGGTTATTCCTCGCGGCGCGTCTATTTTCCGAGGTAAATCCTAGGTTATTCCTCGCGGCGCGTCTATTTTCTGAGGTAAATCCTGGGTTATTCCTCGCGGCGCGTCTATTTTCCGAGGTAAATCCTGGGTTATTCCTCTCGGAGGGTATATTTTCTGAGGTAAATCCTGGGTTATTCCTCGCGGCGGGTCTAT
>NW_015657348.1:0-1056 GCF_001515625.1 Sinocyclocheilus rhinocerous
TGAGTCACTAATAGAAAAAAGTTATGCTGCATAAGAAAACAAAAAATTCTATCAGGTCACGCTCGTTCTTTTAAACAATCAGGTCAGAACTAAATGCAAGGGCCAAACCGGACTGGGAATCTCGTAAGTGTTTATGATAAGAACTGAAGCCTGATGAGAAAATATTTTAGAGACTGTTTGTCTTTCCTATGGACAGAAGAACCCAGTGCACTGTGATAATGCCATCTATCTGGTGTTATGTTTGAGAACCCCTAAGCTTGCTCAACGTTTGCCATCTTATCTTAAAATGAAAGACTGGTCACGAACTGTACCCTCAAAATCACCTGGTTTTGCAACCTCTTGTGCCTTTGTTAAAAATTGTGATGACTTTGAAAATATTTATAATAAGGCAGACAGTCTTACCTGTGGGTAGACCTGGCTGCTCAGTTGTCTAGTTTGGGTCACATGAACTCACATAATCTTGGGTTGAATATTGCTCAATAAAGGGCGCAAGAAAAGAATAACAATTTATAGTATAATAAAAATCATTTAAAAATTATATTAAGAGAATTAATATTTAGTAAGATGTACTAAATTGATCAAGGGATGGTAAATACATTTATAATGTTACAAAAGATTTCTATTTGAAATAAAGTCTGTTGTTTTTAACTTTTCATCAAAGAATCCTAAAAATGGTCAAAAATATTAACCAGTACACCTGTTTTCAACATTGATAATAATAAGAAATGTTTCTTTAGCACTAAATCAGAATATATAAGTGATTTCTGAAGGATCGTGTGACACTGAGGACTGAAGTAATGGTGAAAATTCAGTGTTGCAATCAAATAAGTAATTTACACTTTCAAATATATTACTTAAAATTGTAATAATATTTCACAAGATTACTGTTTTTACAGTATTTTTTGATCAAATAAATGCAGCCTTGGTGAGCATAAGAGACTTCTTCCAAAAACATTAAAAAGTGCCAACTCAAAACTTTTGAACAGTGGTGTATATTGTCATTTATCACTTTATAATTCAATTCAATTCAATTCAAGTTTATTTGTATAGCGCTTT
>NW_015657349.1:0-513 GCF_001515625.1 Sinocyclocheilus rhinocerous
CTACTCCCACCTACCAGCCTGGAGAGCTGGTTTGGCTGTCCACCCTGGATGTGCGCCTCCGCCTGCCTTGTGAAAAGCTGAGTCCCCGCTATATTGGTCCGTTCCCAATACAGAGGCAGATCAACCAAGTCACCTACCTTCTTCAGCTTCCACCAAGGTACAAAATTCACCCCTCATTCCACGTCTCACTCCTCAAACCTTGTTCTTCCTCCTCCTCCAGATCCACCGAGCCAGAAGCACCCCCTCCTCCTGAGGTTCTGGACCAGCCCTCGGTGTACCAGGTGAAGGAAATCTTAAATTCGCGGCGACAGGGTGGCCGGTTGCAATATCTAATCGACTGGGAAGGATATGGAGCGGAGGAGAGGTCCTGGGTGGCCTGCGACGATATACTGGATCCATTACTGCTGGAAGAATTCCACCGCAACCATCCAAAACGTCCCGCACCCCGAAGTCACGGTCACCCTCGTCGCCGCCCCTGGAGGAGGGGGTAATGTCAGGAAATCATCGCAATCA
>NW_015657350.1:0-2616 GCF_001515625.1 Sinocyclocheilus rhinocerous
CTGCAGCATTCACAGCATTTCAACAGGACTTTCAGCAGCAGATGTTCATCTTATTCAACATCACTACAGCCGATATACACAATATACAAATTTAACACAATCAGTATATGCATTTCAGTGAAGCCAGTCATCAGTGAAAGTAAACATACCAAGACATTTACTGCTTTAATTCGTCATCAGTGTAAACATACCAAGACATTTACTGCTTTAATTCCAGTAGTTTTTATATCCAAACATAAAGTTCCTAAATGTTAAATATGTGAAATATTGAGCTTTTTTATTATTTTTTATAATAATAATAATGATTTAAAAAAAGCAAATAACACAAAATAGCAATCTGCTATTTTGTGACTACAGCTCAGACCACATGAAAATTATGTCATAATTCAAAAACAAGTGAATCATTATTTCTAAATATACATATATTTTGCTTTTTTCTTCTTCTGGTGTTATAAAACACCGAATTATAAGCACAACAATATTTCCTTTTTTTTCAATTTATGATATGTACAATAAAAGATTAACTATATATGAACTCATATAACATGATATGAACAACATATAATGAATGAAGGAAAAATTCTGTTTGTTCAGAATGAATAATTCAGTTTTTTGAAGGTCTTATTTTGACAATAACATCTATTTCAATTAAGTTTTTATTATACATTTGTAGCTATTTTAAAATTGTCTTAAATCTATAAATATCAATATTTTTATACAACAGAGTTAAACAGACTTACCGAGCACCAGTTTAGTTCCTCCACCGAAAGTCCACCACAGTGATACAATCTAATGAAACACTCGTACAAAAACCTCTCTTCCACTCGAGTGAACACAAACTCCAGCAGAGAGAGAAACAACACTTCAACACACTGATAGAGAAATACCTCAGCTGTTGATGACACTCAGATAATTAGTTTTAGTTAAATAATTTAAAAAAAATTAATAACAAAACACTTCACACAAAATCCTTTTTTTGTTTGTCATTGCTTGAAGAACAGTGTACTTTTTTCATAACCAGATGAAGGGTTTAGTCCTCTCATTTTCAATAGACATGAATCAGTTTTACTTTATATCCTATATTTCTCTTCCATTCTCTTGTCATGTTCTGATATAACCCTTTTAAAGGAAAAATATTTGATGATCTGTGACCTCTGAGGTGACCTTTGACCTCTTCTGTTCTTTATATGCAGCTCAATCATCTTGGATCACAAAAAAAGGCAAATTAATCAAACATTTCTCGTGCACACTAATCAATCTTTAGTAAAATTTTCTTTCATTAAATTTGTAGAACAGTGATCAACAATAATACAAAGTAGCTCAGTAAGCAGCACTGTTTCTTTACAGCATGATGGTCTCTGGTAGAGCCCTGTGCGGGACTGTTTTCTTGATCCTGCTCCCGCTGAATTTCTGACCATTACGGCGCACTCCCGCGATTTTTGTGTCCAGTCCCGCCATCTTCCGCTATATAGTATAGGCCGTGGTAGAATTTTTGTGCATCAGGGAGCCACTCTCAATATGTGGGGTATTAAAACCGCTTCTGAATGAGCTCTCATTGTTCACTTTCACTTTCGATTTTGCAATCACGCATACTCTCTGTAAAGTAAGAACAGCTTACAAGATAAGATATTTGTCAATGAGCTAAGGATCTGTTGAGCAGCAAATCCTCCAACATGGCCTTGTCAGTCATCTCTCCTTCCTCTCAACACGTGATTCACGAGTTCGCCTTAATAAAGCAGGATGAATGGTATGCGTATTTGGTGTGCTGTCCGGGGAGAGGGCTCCGAGCTCGGAACCAAAAACGTGTGGCGGGGCTATTAGAATCTTTAACAAAAAGCAGGTTGGATGGGAGTTTAGCCTGCGGGCTTCTGTAATGCAGGTAGGCAAGGAGGGTTTGGTATGTTTGGATTGGTGACTGGAGATTGAAGATATAAATGAAGGAATTTTCAATTGGTCTGTCTTGCTTTGCTTAATTTCAGTAAGTACTTACTTAACGAGCGCTAAAAGAGTACGTACTCGTATAGCCTGAATGTGTTAAGTATGAATCCGGACATCATCCGCCATGTTGACATTATCATGTGACATACAATGTAATAACAAGCGCAACAACTTAAAAAATATGAGCGACAGGTTTAATTAATCTATCTGAAAATACCTTGATATTAATTAAACTTGCTTATTTTGTGGTCTTGTTGAAGAAACTGCTTCCTATTTATTTTGTGTTTGTAGTATAAGTGTTACGTGTTGCTGCTGTCTAAATCAAGCGCTCGACGAAGGAGTAGGAGAAAGTGTATTTAATAACAAATCCACTGGAGAAATACAAACACACAGCATAACCAAAACGTCCAAATTCAAATAATAGCAGACAGGGTACTAAGGAACAGACAGGGCTTATAAACACGTGGAATGCATTTAGGGAGAACAGAAACAGGTGTGGAGCTAATTAATCAAAAACCATGGAAACTAACTAGGCAGGATAACGGAAACACAGAAAACAAACCAAAACAGATCATACATGTGAAATTTCACCCTCCTCCCAGAAAGGCGCATTCTCGTGCCGACAAAAGCAGTTCAACAGAGGAGGGAGGGTGGGGGTTCAGGAGGCGGGCGTGGGGC
>NW_015657351.1:0-545 GCF_001515625.1 Sinocyclocheilus rhinocerous
TAAAATGTAATGGGTTTTTAACAGAGTGTTTTAAATTAACGAGGTCAATTAGACAGGGTTGCCCGTTGTCGACACTTTTATATGATTTAGTTGCAGAACCACTGGGATTAACGGTAAAACAGGAGGGGAGAATAAAAGGGATAGGCATAGAGGGAGGAGAGAATAAAATATTTCAATACGCTGATGATACTACGCTAATGCTACAAGATCTGGCGAGTGTAGGGGAAGCAATGAAAATAGTACAAAACTTTTGCAGGGGATCAGGGGCTAAAGTGAATGAGGATAAAAAGGTATACATGAGATTTGGGGGAACTGAGGTTATAACTGGCCACTTTAATTTTAAGGAAATGAATGAAATAAAGATTTTAGGCGTTTTAATGGGGAAGGATGAAACGAAAGCAGAAGGAACTATGTGGGAGGAGATTTTAGGAGTGAAACGAAAAAGGAACTATGTGGGAAGAGATTTTAGGAGGGATCGAGAGAAGGTTGAATTTTTGGAAATGAATGTCCTTAACTTTGAAGGGGAGGGTTTTAATTGTGAATGT
>NW_015657352.1:0-221 GCF_001515625.1 Sinocyclocheilus rhinocerous
ACTTCTGGACTTTTTCCTATACTGTAAATATAGGAAAATCAACAGCAGCCGTTTGATTTACCAGCCTTACACACTCAATAAATGCTCATTATTGCCATGATGGTTATTATTATTATTATAGTCGTGGCCTAATGGTTAGAGAGTCAGACTTGTAACTCGAAGGTTGTGGGTTCGAGTCTCAGGTTCGGCAGGAATTGTCGGTGGTGTGAGTGAATAACCAG
>NW_015657352.1:235-870 GCF_001515625.1 Sinocyclocheilus rhinocerous
GGAATTGTCGGTGGTGTGAGCGAATAACCAGTGCTCTCTTCCACCCTCAATACCACGACTGAGGTGAGACCCTTGAGCAAGAACTGAACCCCCATTTGCTCCGGGTGTGTGTGCACTTGGATGGGTTAAAATGCAGAGCACAAATTCCAAGTATGGGTCGCCACACTTAACTTTAAGGCTAAAGGTTAAAATTTATTTTCCTCTGAATCACAACAAATCAGAATATTTTCCTGTTGTGTTTGTACCTTTAGTAGGAGATCTGCAGTAGATCAGACAGTAGAGCAGGAGTGCAGATCCAGACGCAGAAATACAGAGAATCAGCACCATTATGTGTGAAGCAGAGAAACCTGTCAAACACAGACACTTATTGGACAGTGTTATTATTGTGCAAAGTTCCGTACAGTATATATTGCAAACATTTGTCTCAAAAATATGATGAAGTAGGAACACATGCACTTACTTGGCTAAAAGGTGATATTCCATAGTTTTCTATTGTTTTATTGCTAATTATAAATACTATTATTAATTCAAATAAATGTGATCTTACTGCACTATTTCATCTCTGTGCCTGATTTGAAGCGGGCAGAGTGCTAGAACTAACGAGCCGTAATTGACGAAAATAACCGTCATTGTTA
>NW_015657352.1:978-1653 GCF_001515625.1 Sinocyclocheilus rhinocerous
CCTTCACGAGACTGTTGTCTTAAAGGGGTCCTATTATGCTCTTTTACAAAGTCTTGATTTTGTTTTGAGGGTGTACTATAACATGCTCTCATGCTAGGCTGTTCGAAAAACACATTATTTTTCACATATTTTACATTAATACAACACCTCTCTCCCCAGTCGAGATATATCCAGCTGCAGACCCACAGCACCAGAACCAGAAGTGAGGGGCGGAGTTATTGACAACGAGAGAGCACGGTGAGTAGTCTGTAATGTTTTTGCTATCATATGTTTAATAATTATCGTATATATTACGTTAAGCATTTATTTGCTAAGTACTTAATGTGTGCTTGGCTTTATTATCTTATATTGAAACTTGAATTTGTTGTCATACTTTATAGTATATAACTTTTTTCTGTGGATGTTTCGATTAATTTTCGGATGCATGCTGTAAATGGACCTTGTGGTGAAGTTTTGAAGACGTTTATTATTCATAAAAATAAATAGTTTGCTTTAATTCCCTCTGTTATATGCATTGTTTGTGTGTTAATATTACCTTGTAGTTTAGTTATTTTAATCCAATTTGTCATCATTGAGATAATTGTGTGTGGCTTCATCTTCATTTGTCATCGAGATAATTGTGTGTGGCTTCATCTCTTGCAGAGACATATAAGGATTCAGAGAGTTGACACATTA
>NW_015657353.1:0-901 GCF_001515625.1 Sinocyclocheilus rhinocerous
CCTGTGCAACGATATCTTCAGCCATATCGTCAATTCGACGGCATATAGTGTCGTTGGATAAAGGTACCGTTTTATTTGCCTTCGCTGCTTTCTTGTCTAGCATTGTTTCAGTGAGAATAGCTGCTGCTGGCACGATTAATTCCTCAGCAATTGAATATGGTTTTTTAGATTTAGCCACAAGCAGTGATACCTCATATGATGCAAGGAGGGAAGAGCTGGACATCTGTGTAGCAGCTTTTAATTTGTCTCGACTCTTTTGAAATTCAGAATATTTTCTGTGGAAGAATTCTGCCGACCTACCGACACATGAAGAATGTTTAGTTCTCAGATGTCGCTGCAAATGGGATGGTTTCATTGCGTGGTTTGACAGGACCTCACCACACAGAAAGCATAGTGGCTGTGCGGGCTCAGTCGTTGTTGATGTGAACCCAAACATTTTGTAATTGTCTTGATATTGACGGGTTTTTGTGTCTGTTATTCTTATCTTTTCTGGTGGGCCAGAATTTTCTTGACTTGTGTCAGGTCCACTGGTTGATGGCCCATTTAAGCCACCTGTCCATAATGGCAGCTCTGCTTTCTGACAAACTGTTCCCGTGAATGATTAAAAATGGCGGCACATATGAAAATGCACCGAAAATAACTTGAACTTGAACCTGATTTTTTAATGGTTTTTGTAACAATATTATTGCCAATATTAGATAAAATAAAGTGTCAGTTAATAACATTTGTATTATTATTATTATTTATTTATTATTATTTTTTTGTATTGATCCTACGGACCCCCTGCAATTACGCCACGGACCACTAGGGGTCCGCGTACCCCTGGTTGAGAAACACTGACCTAGAACACTGTCTGGCACTTGATGGCTGCTCTGTCAATTCTTCGTCATCAGTTAGGAAC
>NW_015657354.1:0-811 GCF_001515625.1 Sinocyclocheilus rhinocerous
GACTTCAAATTCTTTCACTTCTTCTTTACATTTTCTGTTGATGTTCAAATTAGCTGTATTGCTTGTAATGGGCAAAAGTTGAACTGCAGTTTCCAGTGAGAAACTGTGACTCCACCACAACTGAAACAACAGGTCACTCTTATCTGGGTTGCTATTTAAGGTAAACTATTACATTTGTTTTGAATTTAGAAATTATTTCATTGTAAATTGTTACAACTGTCAAGACAGACAACAAATGATGCTTATATCATGTATATTTCACAATAAATTATGCTTATACCGTGTACATTTAAACTTGATTTCTAAAAACACAGCTCACCTCAGATGACTCTCAGAATGTTTGCTACAGATCTTCTTGTATTCAGCTCTATTCTATCAGGTTGGTATTTTTCATCCAATCTTAATTTCCATCCAAATCTGCCACACATACATACAGACACATATACACATGCACACACACACACACACATACACACACACACACACACACACACTGAAGGCTAACTCATCCTCATTGTCATCACATGGAAGAGCCACTCTGCACTCATCCTATTGCCCTTTCCGTTAAATATTGCTGTATTCATTTGCTGAAAAGAATAAATAATTTTCTTATTCATACAACTATACTACAATAAACAAATAACTGCAATCATATTATTGATGTTACTATATAGAATTTTCCAGACCAGATCTATTAAGAGAGCTATTAACATCATCAGAGACATTAGTCACCCCCAGCACAGCCTCTTCACACTCCTACCTTCAGGCACCCTTACCAAAAAGTAGTATACTTCAAGTTTATTTTATTAAG
>NW_015657355.1:0-193 GCF_001515625.1 Sinocyclocheilus rhinocerous
CAATATTTTATATGTAGATTGATTTCCCCTCTCTAAACTGTTTCTTAAACTCGTTCTCTCATCACTGCTGCTGCTGCGTGAATATGACGCATCACAACACCACGGAGACTCGAGGAAAAACTGGGATTAAAGTCCAAAACCTGACTTGAAATAACCTAACAAATCAATCAGGGCTAAAGAGGTTTCATTAACG
>NW_015657355.1:257-1106 GCF_001515625.1 Sinocyclocheilus rhinocerous
AATCTCACTAATTTGTGCACGCTTATTCTTAAGCAGACATTAATCTCGATCACGGATCAAATCGATCCACCATGACAAACAGCGAATATATATGTGCTGTTTAATGCATTTGAGACGTTGTGTTTCCCTCAGTGCATAACTGACATGTCACAGGTATATTTTTCATTTGTAAATGTTAGAAAGTCATGCAAACATATCCATTTTGCTGTCAGGAGTGGGTGAGGCACGCGAGCGCAACGAGCGCTGCTGCGCGCATGCACGCTAAACAGAAGGAGCTCAACCGAATAGGAGCGCAATAATTCTGAGTAAGAATTGTTTTCGGACATAAATGTGTCTTTTGTAGAATTTTACACCTACATATAAAGTGTATGTATATGATAGCAGTAACTGTAAGTGGACTATTGTAATAGGTCAATCAAATGTAAGCTAGTAGGCTACAGTACTAAGCTCAAATGAGTTAATGTGTGTTTCTTATAGCAGTTAAAATGTAGTCATTTTCTTTATTTCTTTTTTCTTTTTTAATTAAGTGATTTTAACTTTTAATTTAGTCATTTTAATGCTTTAAAGAGCAATTTTAGATTGTAATGTTCTAATGTTCTGCTATCTGTTCTGCAAACTATAAAAGGTACAGCTGTAATAAAACCAGAGAGAAAGGCTGCATTGCTAAAAACTGTAAAAAAAAATAAATAAATAAAATAAAGTCAAATAATAGTATGTGAGACAGTGGTAATATCATTGTGTTCCTATTGGTCAGTAGGGGAGATTAGCTTAGCCTGATAGTTAGCCTGCTTTAGACCAGGTTGTTTTTTTTTTTATATTTAAAAGTGTACATTGCTGATGTTTTTTGCA
>NW_015657356.1:0-304 GCF_001515625.1 Sinocyclocheilus rhinocerous
TCAGGTCAAAGTGTCTGAATAATTTTTGGTCCCAATTTTTTTTTTATCAATTTTACTGGTAGTCCACTGTATGAATAATTTTTAGGTATAATATGTCACAGTTTACTTTATTTATACTCACTTACATAAATGATCTAGCCTGTAGTGGCCTGCACCCATAGAAAAAAAATCTAAAATTATATCTGGTGTCTGAATAATTATTGGTTTGACTGTGGATTAATTCTTGTGAAAACAACAAAGTAATTCAGTCAAGAGCAGTGAGTGATTTTCTTTCTTTCATTTTCTTGGATTAACATTAAGGACA
>NW_015657356.1:362-514 GCF_001515625.1 Sinocyclocheilus rhinocerous
TAGGCGCGGTCACTTTAAGAGACAATGCATCCATTATAATGATACACATCCGATTTCTTCTCCACTATTTATTTTCACTTTAGACATAACCAACAGTTTTTTCTAGAATACTCTCCAAGACGGGTATTTTGATATAATTGTGTATGTATTTG
>NW_015657357.1:0-322 GCF_001515625.1 Sinocyclocheilus rhinocerous
TATCACTTCTTATTAATTTAACACATCCTTGCTGAATAAAAGTTTGAATTTCTTAAAAAATAAAAAAAAATAAAAAAAAGAATAAAAATGTACTGACCCCAAACTTTTGAACTGTAGTGTATATTGTTAGAAAATATTTCTATTTTAAATAAATGCTCTTCTTTTTAACTTTTTATTCATCACAAAAATCCTGAAAAAAGTATCACAGGTTCCAAAAAATATTTAGCAGCAAACAGTCTCCAGCACTGATAATAAATCAGCATATTCTTATGATTTCTGAAGATCATGTGACACTGAAGACTGGAGTAATGATGCTGAAAAT
>NW_015657357.1:469-723 GCF_001515625.1 Sinocyclocheilus rhinocerous
AATATTACATTTTTTCCTGTATTTTTGATCAAATAAATGCAGCATTTATGAGCATAAGAAACTCCTGTAAAAACACAAAAAATCGTTCTGATCCCAAACTTTTGACCGGTAGTGTATGTTAAAGTGTAATTTATTTCTGTGATGCGCAGCTGTATTTTCAGCATCATTACTCCAGTCTTCAGTGTCACATGATCTTCAGAAATCATTCTAATATGCTGATTTACTGCTCGAGAAACATTTCTGATTATTATCAA
>NW_015657357.1:816-1846 GCF_001515625.1 Sinocyclocheilus rhinocerous
TGTGAAAACCTACATTTTATTTTTCAGGATTCACAGATGAAAAGAAAGCTCAAAAGAACAGCATTTATTTGAAAATGAAATATTTTGTTATATTATAAATGTCTTTACGGTCACTTTTGATCAGTTTAATGCATCCTTACTGAATAAAAGTATGAATTTCTGTCATTGTAAATGGACAGTGATGTAATCATGGCTTGCACAAAACACCTGAAGGTCAAAATGGCTTTTAAAGCGGTCTGAAGCAGGACTCTGAGCGGAGGCCTTGGCTTCAGTGTAGGTCTGATATTGTCTGATATTCAGAGTCTGTCTGTGTCCATCAGCTGACAGTGGAGACTGAATCCAGGCTGTTAAACCCTCGCAGCGTTACAGGCACAAACAGCAGCCTTCGCTCTGACATAGATGTACAAAACTAGATGAGAATGGCTGACATTCACACCTGTTCAGATTTACATTTGAATATCGAACGTGAAGAGATAGACAGTAATATAGAGAGTAATATTAATGACATTGGACAATGGTGTTGAGAAACAGGGCTTGTATCAGAAACCACAATATTCCATTCAGTAAAATTCCATTCAATTAAAAATTAAGTAAAATTTTAAAATGAAATAAAATTTAAAAATAAATTAAATATTATATTATATTAAACAATAAAATAATTCATAAAAATAGGACTAGATTTGTACCTTTTCTGGACACAAATATATTCCAAATCTTTCGGTTAAATTAAATTAAATTAAATTAAATTAAAAATAAAATTATTAAAAATATATATTACATTTAAATATGCATATAAAATTGGATAAATCTGTGTTTTAAAATAAACAAATAATAAAGATGAATTCTATTTAATTAAAAATAAGATAAAATACAATACAATAGGACTAGATTTGTACATTTTCTGAACACAAATATATTCCTAACCTTTCAGTAAAATTTAATTAAATTTAATGTAAAAATTTAATAAAATTTTAAAAGTAAAATAAAAATAAATATAACATTAAATGCATTTAATTTTAAAATAAAATAA
>NW_015657358.1:0-790 GCF_001515625.1 Sinocyclocheilus rhinocerous
TTTTCCACGACATTCTAATTTATTGAGATGCACCTGTATTCTCTGGCTCCTCAGTGGATTTTGTGCTTCACACTGAAACTGCAGCTGTAAACGGTTTGATAAAGGCAGAGTGAGACAGAAACATTAATGCACACATTATAAATAATCAAATAATTTTGAGTGCTCTCTATATTTCAGTTTTGTGTTACATATTTACAGTAGATGAGAATCAGTCATGTCCACAAGTGTCCAGTAGAGGCCAGCATTCTCTCTCAATGACTGCTGTTATCAGTGTTATATGTGTCAGATGTGATACGCTCACACCTGGGGCCTGTAGCATGAAGCTGGTTTAGCTGGTTAGTCAGGTAAGCTTCAGTTTAGTTTGCTCCAACTCTGGGTTTTAGGTACCATGAAAGTGGTTTGTATTTTAGCGGTGTTCATCACCACAGTAACTCACGCTCCACAGCTGACCTGCTCCAGGGCCGGTTATGTTCTGGTTTAGAGATCTCAAACTGAAATTTGACCAATCAGCTTCGAGCAAAGTGACAAATCTCTGCACAAGCCACTCCCCCATTTTCTCTTGCTCCAAATTAAAGGGCACTATAGTAAAACATTTTAAAAGATAAAACCATCTGACTTTAGAGATTATTATTTTTTATAATTATTCTATATTTATGTAAATATTATACCATTAATCCATTACACGAACCAGTTTAGTTTAGTTTAATAACTAAGCATTTATTTTAAATTAATATAAATATGTAATAATAATATGCAATACAAATAAGTTTTAGAAGCAATAGCTTTAAAC
>NW_015657359.1:0-1274 GCF_001515625.1 Sinocyclocheilus rhinocerous
AGTAATTAAGTCCAGTAATTTTGGGTTTCTTTGGGACGGGGATGACGGTGGAGCATTTGAAGCATGAGGGGACTTCGCACAGCTCCAGTGATCTGTAGAATCACCATCTGTGTGAAGATGGGGGCCAGCTGGTCAGCACAGGTTTTCAGACAGGCTGGTGTGTCACACCGTCTGGGCCTGGTGCCTTTCTTCTCTTGTTTTTTCTGAAGACCTGATGCACGTCATCTTCACTGATCTGGAGTGCTGGATGGGGGAGAGGGGGGTTGCAGGAGGTGTGAATGGTGTTTTTTCAAACCTGCAATAAAACTCGTTCAGATCGTCTGCCAGTTGTTGATTCTCCACAGTGCTGGGGGATGGTGTCTTGTAATTGGTGATGTCTTTCAGACCTTTCCACACTGAAGCAGGGTCACTGGAAGAGAATTGGTTCCTTAGCTTTCCAGAATATTTCCTCTTTGCCACTCTGATCTTCTTTCCCAGTGTGTATTTGGCCTGTTTATACAAGAATCTGTCCCCATTCCTGCGAGCATCTTCTTTGGCCTGACGGAGCTGTCTGAGTTTTGCAGTGAACCATGGTTTGTCATTATTTAGGGTTCCCACTCTTTCATGAACACCAGATTCAAGGACTTTTTAAAGCACCATTTATTTTATATCAAGCACCTATCAAATTCACGAAAGACTTTACAGTACTTTCCATTTCACTTACACTTAACATTTACATTAAAAATTTCAGAGTAATACTGTTTTGAATGTGTAGGTTTCATAAATTTAGACCGTTTTGAGCAGTTGTGTTCAAAGGAATTTAATGAAATCCATTGAAGTCAGTACTTTGAATGTGTAGGTTCCATAAATTTAGACCATTTTGACCAGTCGTGTTCAAAGGAATTTTTAATTTCTCAAATATTGATAAAAAAAATATATTCTTACATCAAACTGGTTTTTGCTGTAATTCTTGTAGAAGATTTAAATTTGAAAGAATTTCTAAATTTTTAAATTAATAAAAAGTGGTTAAATGTTGTAATAACATAGTAAAACCTGTTAACATAAAAAATTTGCATTCACTCAAAAGATACGTTACTCATTAACAAATAAACTGAAGTCAAAATAATTTTGTAAATTAATTACTTTTTTAAATCCCATTCTTTCATCTTTGACCTAGCTCAAACATGCAGCTGCTCAAAACGTCAGTATTTTAAAAAAAATATTTCATGAGCATTTTAAACCTTGCAAACCTGCAAAAAAAATATAAAGAAAAGAAATAAAAAAATAGGACTTTC
>NW_015657360.1:0-218 GCF_001515625.1 Sinocyclocheilus rhinocerous
AGGCAAACAGGTCTACCTGAGTGGCTCCGAAACGTCTCCAAAACACCTGGACCATCTGGGGATGGAGTCTCCATTTTCCCGGGAGCGTAGCTCGTGACAGCTCGTCGGCCGTACGGTTGAGCATACCCGGAATGTGAATGGCACGAAGTGACCACAGAACCTTCTGACTCCAAAGGAGGAGGTGGCGGGCGAGGTGCAACATGTGACGCGAGTGCAGA
>NW_015657360.1:439-737 GCF_001515625.1 Sinocyclocheilus rhinocerous
CCGTGTAAACCACAGCATGCCTGGAGACCTGTTCTAGGGGCACTCCTGCACAGGCCGGTGTAACTTGGACCCGGTGAGTGCCGTGCTGCCACGGCCACCTCGGGACTCGGCCATGAAGCCAGTTCTGGAGCGGTCTCATATGAAGCAGCCCCAGCGGCGTAACTGACACTGCAGCTGCCATATGCCCCAGGATCCTCTGAAATAGTTTCAGTGGGACCGCTGTCCTGCCCTTGAACGAATTCAAGCAGTTCATCACAGATCGCGCACGTTCCTCTGTGAGGCATGCTCCTCTGTGAAG
>NW_015657360.1:1564-1655 GCF_001515625.1 Sinocyclocheilus rhinocerous
ACCATGGCGCTTTGGTAGCGATCCCAATTCGTCGGTCACCGACGTAACTCGGAGTGACCGACTGAAAGGGAACTCTTCATACAAATTCCTT
>NW_015657361.1:0-152 GCF_001515625.1 Sinocyclocheilus rhinocerous
CACCGTGTAATGCGGTGTACACCGCTCTTCCCCAGAGGGAACTGGTCCTCAAAAAGTCCTAGGCCTTAGGTGTCATGACATTTACGACGAAGACTATCCAGCGAGAATGACGGTCCGCAGACCCGCCTTCTGCTAGAAGCCTTCGGCCTGGG
>NW_015657361.1:423-549 GCF_001515625.1 Sinocyclocheilus rhinocerous
GCAATCAAACAACCAGACGAGTAAATACGGTCTAGTGTAGTAAGATTCACATCAAAAACATCAAAAAAGTAATATATGCATTGCGCGCGAGCCACTCAGTCACACAAACAACATCAATCTCCTCAG
>NW_015657362.1:0-297 GCF_001515625.1 Sinocyclocheilus rhinocerous
TTTCAAATTGTTTGTCATAAATAAACATCTCAGAAAAATGTTATGTGGTTTCAAATCAGAATATGACTTTTTGTTTCGAAACAGGGCATAATTTTCATACATGTCTTCTGTAGAGGACACCAGGACAAACATCATGTTAATCAGGCATTTTGGGGAGACACGACAAGTCAATAGGGAAAGAAATTACAGATCAATATTCCTATGAAATATGAGATATTCTTTTGAAAATGTTGCCAAGTTATTACTCCCATTATTACACTTTTTTTTTCATTATGGTTTGCCCCAAGAACACATTAA
>NW_015657362.1:366-513 GCF_001515625.1 Sinocyclocheilus rhinocerous
ATACATTGTATAGAATGGGAATACCAATTTATGGACATTTTACGCACATATTGCATAAAGTAAAATATTATATCAAATCAATCTGTTATATCCTTCATATCATGGTTGAGAATCATCTTTGTACAAAGTTTGGTTAAAAATAGCCTG
>NW_015657363.1:0-1154 GCF_001515625.1 Sinocyclocheilus rhinocerous
AAATTGCATGCACATTTGAACGCTTTATAAGTTGCAAAATGAAAACGTATAAATCAAATTGATTTGATATGTGTAACATGTTCAAGTAGAAATGGTAGCAAAATGATCATTTAAATGCTATTTGTCCTAAATGCATTTAGACTAACAGGTAGAACACTTACGATTGCATTTTCATCATGACGCCGTGGGACATTTGTAGCAAAATTCAATTTGAAAATGCATTCCGAGCTGACCACGCCCACCCTCCGTCACATCGACCGACCAAACGTCTTGAGCTTTGAGCTTCTTACACTGGGGATGACCCACGTGACGTCAGCGTCTTGAAATTAGCTGTTTTTTAAACATTTAAGGAGCCAAGCTGCTGTGTAAAGACTTTGAATGGACATTACAAGCATTACAATAATGATATTTTATACCTAGAATAATACTCAACCATTTCCTGCATCCTGCCGTACTTCCCTGAATAAGTCTTTAAAGGTGTTGTAGGCTAATAAGTCGTTCTGAGTAATAAATTTGAAAAGCTCCCACCTGTATATGACTAAAAAATAAAACATGTAGTTTACTTGAGGTTCTGTTATAAATGTGTTTATTAGAAACATTAATTTAAATTAATTATACAAAAAATTGTTTTATTTATCATTATTGTAATGCTTGTAATGTCCTTTTATAGTCTGGAATACTATGGCGTCCGAACGCCATATGCTTCATATATTTCTCTGTTCACGCTCCACTTCACCTGCCAGTGAATTCAGCGATCTTATCAGATCTCGAGCTGCCATGTTTCAAACGATCCAGATGTAACACGCTTCCACCAATCCCCGCCTTGAAGCAATGAGTGACGGAGGGTGGGCGTGGTCAGCTCGGAATGCATTTTCAAATTGAATTTTGCTACACATATCCCACGGCGTCATGATAAAAATGCAATCGTAAGTGTTCTAACTGTTAGTCTAAATGCATTTAGGACAAATAGCATTTAAATGATCATTTTGCTACCATTTCTGCTTGAACATGTTACACATATCAAATCAATTTGTGTTATACATTTTCATTTTAATTTCGCAACTTATAAAGCGTTCAAATTTTGCATATTGCATTTTAAATTTAATTTTGCTACCTATATGCTTCCATATACAGAAAGTATTCCAATGTCAAAA
>NW_015657364.1:0-942 GCF_001515625.1 Sinocyclocheilus rhinocerous
TTCTGCGTATACATAGGCTATTACGCCAAATATAGAAACAGAAAACAGTGCTATACGCACTTTCATGAGATCGGATTAGCCTACAACAATTAATTTGTAGCCTATTTTAGAAATGGGAATACAACGAGTTCATGTTTTACATTCAAGCCACCCGTAAAATTTATAGTGAAAAGTTCTTCTGGAATGCAAAAAAGTAAAATTTAAAGCTATTTTTTAAAGCATTTGCTGCATGAAAAAAAAAATAGGCCAATAAATAATTCACATATCAGACAAAATTGCGTTGCAGCAAATCTTTTACATTTTAAGGTATATTCAGAACAGAGCAACATAAAAATCAGAAATATAAGCAGCTATACAATTATAGGATTATAAGTTTTACATATTATATGACATTACAATTTGTGTTTTATTTTTTAATTGTATACAATTATAAAATAAAACGCAAATTATAATCGGGCCTGTTTTAGGCTTTTTCTTATTTTTATATTTTAGACCATGATGAAAAAAATGACTCGCCATCTCCTCATTTGATGTGCCTTTAGAGAGAAATGCATCTTCAGGGATTACATAGGCTCATGAAAGAGTTTTTGTTTTCGATTTGAAGTAGTAATTGAAAGCTTTCTATAGATATATATATATATTTGTATCATGTCTGTGAGGCAATTCGCTGAGTTTCGGTTCATCATTGTGAAGCGCTCCTGTTCAAGACCGAGACGGCAGAAAACGCATCCTCTGTTTTCCGATTTATTTTATGAAAGCACAACGTTTTGTTGATATTGTGAATGCACACAAATAAAAGTAGACCCTTTACAGTTCAGAATGTATTGCTCTTACCTTTATGAGCAAAAATTACTGCGTATTTTAAGTTGTTTCTACTGTAAGAAACAATGCACGCCACCACACAAACTGTTGGATCTAACAGCGCACATTTATCTAGGTTTA
>NW_015657365.1:0-243 GCF_001515625.1 Sinocyclocheilus rhinocerous
AAATAATTAAACCATTTTAATTTCCCAGCACAATCTAGTGTTATTGCTACCTAGTGATATTTATGTTTAATATTAGCTAGTTCTACAGTCATAATTCATTTTAGTTTAGCTTCAGTTTTATTACAGTAATGTTAGTCTTTCTTTTTATTTCAGTTAAAGGAATAGTTCACCTCAAAAATGAAAATTCTGTCATCATTTACTCACCCTCATGTCGTTCCAAACCTGTATGAGTTGCTTTCTTAT
>NW_015657365.1:1310-2722 GCF_001515625.1 Sinocyclocheilus rhinocerous
GGTCCTAAGAGACCACACACTGCTGGAGGACGGCAGGCTGCTCACACAGCTCCTGTCGTCGGCTCCTCAGAGCTGAGGACACATGTGATGATCGAAGTAAACCCCTTCTTCCTCTCACAGGTCTCTCAGCTTCGCACAGGAACAACTGTGAGGCTGTGTTGAGAGAGGTGACCTACATTTTCCTGGTGTGATAGAATTAGCTTGTAAACAGAAATTTTCTCTAATTATGTGTGATTATCTCTGAGTCTAGAGGTAGGAATTCTAATGGAGTGCAATCTTTTTGGCATGCGGTTTTAAAAGAAAACAGTTTATATGAATGTCTGTCATAACCTATAATTATGTGGTTAGATAAGGATGAACAGCATTTATAAAGTGCCTTCATTTCTTTTCAAGTTCCTTTCTTTATTTGATCGTTTCATTATTGCTCTGTCATGCTGTACTAAGCAGAGATTAAATCAACATTTTCTCTAAATTAAATTTACATTAGAAAAAGGGAAGTAAAAAGCCAATTGTTTGGCCCTTCCCGAACTTAATGTGCGCTATAATTTGATGACAGGCGCTGTCTTGCTCTAAACTACAAACTCGTCCTCGTTTTACCATGAAGATAAGCTTCACTCGTCTTTCAGGTGCCCTACGTCTACTATCTATTCATTTTTTGTTCCATTCCTCTATCATTCATCCTTTTATTCTGTTAACCAAGATGGATGATGCACCTGTTTTGACCTTTTTTATCGACTGTTTTACAAGACATTGAAGGTCTCTTCTTCTAAATATGTCAGTTTTCTCTTTATTTGTGCCTGATACATCATCTCTATATTTTTCTATTTCTTTCTGTCCTTTTACTCAATCACTTTTGATTTCTCCTACAGTGTAAAAACTTACAGTTGTCGGCTTAATCAATTTCTACTGGACCTGACCTTAAAAATGTGTTTTCCTTGTTGACTTGATACGAGTGATGAAACTAGCCTGAAACAAGCACAGCTATGTCAAATAATTATATTATATTGTATTGTATTGTATTGTATTGTATTTTTATATTATTATATATACATCCATATTACATCATATTTTATTATACAATTTAGCTGTCATCATAATGATTGCGGAATGCTACATTTTTTAAGTAATTCATTTTAATTTGTTGTTGTTTTTCTAGTTTATTATGCAAATAGAGGTGCAGGCGTTATGAAGCTAGCACACCTATGTAAAATATCATTTTATTTTATTTTATTTTACTTACATTCATATTACATAATGTTTGAATATACAATTTAGCAGTCATCAATGATTGCAGAATGCCACATTTTTTTTATATGTTTTTCTAGTTCTTTTATATTATGCAAATGTACAGCTATGCAAAATATCATTATATATATATATAATTGATGTTGTTATTATTATTATTATACAAT
>NW_015657366.1:0-1111 GCF_001515625.1 Sinocyclocheilus rhinocerous
AACCAATTCATTCTAGTAACATTTAAGAAATACATTTTTAATGAAGAGAACATCATTAAGATTTACATATCACCATAATTCATAAACAATTATCGTCATTGTAACAAAGTTCGTAGGTCGGGAAGGAGGAGGCGGGAACCGGCGAACATTCAAACATAACTTTAATAATAAAATAAACACAAAACAGTGCGACCGCCCCTCGCGGACGACTGTCGCGCACAAACAAAACCAAAACACAAAATAAACTCCCGGCCTGGTCCTCTCTCGTCTTTCACTGTCGTAGCTCCTCCTTTTATCCTTCCGGAGCTCCTCCGTGAGACTCGAGACCGGTGAGTGGTGCAGGTGTCACTCATTATCAATTACTCCGCCGGCCTCACTCCGTTCCCACGGCTCTCGGCCCCGCCCCCACTCGTCACAGTCATAAATAATTATTTGATTATTACAGTATCAGAGAGAGAGAAAGAGGAATAGACGTGCGCAAATGTTTACTCAGCTAATCGCCAACATTCTAACTTTAAGGACACGCCTCTCGTGATGACGCGTGTTCCCTTTTCCTCACTTTCTTTCCCGCGCGCCCTCTGTTGACCAAGAGGAGTTATTTCTGAGGTGACTGCAGATCTTCTACTTCTGGATAAATATCTATTTCCAGTAATTGATAAGTAATTTGATATTTACATGTATGTACATGGTTATTTTGAGAAAAGTGTATAAACTACAATAATAAATAAATAAATATCTTGAACACACTGTGGCCATGGAGTGTATAATGAAAAAATCCGTTCAGTTTTAACAATTGTTTATTACACAATATCAATGTTAATAAAATTAATTAATATAATACAACAACCAATAAAACTATATACAATAACCAACAAAGAAACAACAAAATGTATTAATTCTATATAACTCTCATCCTATAGCGCAATGGCAAGAACTAATGCTGAAAGACAAAGGGCGTTCAGAGAGATGAAGAGAAATAATGAAAATTTCAAGGAAAAGGAGAAGAAAAGAAAAAAAGCAGAAAGACTAAGTAAGAAAGAAACACGATCAAAACAAGATGCAAAGCGAGTCAGGGAGCTTGCTAGAGAAAGACAGAGGAAAAGGCGTTTGC
>NW_015657367.1:0-185 GCF_001515625.1 Sinocyclocheilus rhinocerous
AAAGTGTATTTAACAATTAAATAAGTGAAATACTGTGATCTGCTCGCCTCTCCTCAGAAGACTCGACACTGAGGCGGGATCAGATCACCAAAAAACCGCCAAACTATATTTAAAACGTCAAAACATCTATAAAACAACACATTAAACAAAAACAAGGGTTACTGACATAGACTAACATTTGAATT
>NW_015657367.1:408-517 GCF_001515625.1 Sinocyclocheilus rhinocerous
TGCATATCTGGGCGAAACATAATCACCTGATTTTGTAAATGTGGCCAATTAAGCACCCAATTTAAGCTTGTCTATAATTTAAAATAATAGCTTACATTTACAAAATGAG
>NW_015657368.1:0-146 GCF_001515625.1 Sinocyclocheilus rhinocerous
AATCTCAACGAGAGAGCGGTTTTCTCTGTCCCTGGGTCCCAGGAGCGCACAGAGAGTCGCGGACGGACCAGCACCGGACTACATTCATCCTCCTCCATCGCCAGCAGGCAGCAGCGGGCGGTTCGAGAGCGTCAACAAAGGCCCTA
>NW_015657368.1:380-691 GCF_001515625.1 Sinocyclocheilus rhinocerous
CTTCTGCGGACCATCAGCCTCGGCTATGCGATTCCGTTTGCCCGGCATCCCCCCAAGTTCAGTGGCATCCGCTTCACGACAGTGAAGGCGGCCAATGTTCCTGTCTTGCGTGCGGAGATCGCAGTCCTTATAGTAACTCATACTAGCTCAGTCTTAGCATCAGTTGTGTGCACACAGAAACTTGGTGCTTTCGCACCTCAGCCGGTTGGGCCTTCAGGTCAACTGGGAAAAGAGCAGACTCTCCCCGTCGCAGAGGATCTCTTTTCTCGGTATGGAGTTGGATTCGGTCGAACAGACAGCACGCCTCACAG
>NW_015657368.1:985-1114 GCF_001515625.1 Sinocyclocheilus rhinocerous
GATTTGGAGACGTTTCGGAGCCGCTCAGGTAGATTTGTTTGCCTCTCCAGAAAACTCTCACTGCCAGTTGTTCTACTCCCTGATCGAGGGAACACTCGGCATGGACGCACTGGCACACAGCTGGCCGCG
>NW_015657369.1:0-507 GCF_001515625.1 Sinocyclocheilus rhinocerous
TAAGTAGATCATCTTCAGATCCAGCTCTTTCAGATCTGATGCTGCTTTCTCAACAAATGCGACACAATAATGCATCAAGTAATAAAATATCATCTGGATAAATCTGTTCTAACCAGACATTACAAGTGACACGACAAAGAAACATTATCTAAAGTTTTCACAGTGAATAAAGTTAATCTTCATCTTCAAATTATCTAAAGTTTTCACAGTGAATAAAGTTCATCTTCATCTTCAAAACCAGCAGATTCAACTGTGAGATTCAGATCAACTCAAAGATGGAGTTCCTCTCCAAAGAACAATGTCACAAAGTTTTATTCTTGAATATTATTTTGCTTCATGATATAAAATGGAATCACGGTGCTTTCTTATGAGTTTCAAAATATGTTAAATTGTCTATAATTCATAAGTATCGATTGTAGATTGCTTAATCTTTCATGCAGGAAAGTATGCTTTTTACAAACTGAGCTTGGTAGATGAGTAACTATTGTATTTGTATTATTAGACAGA
>NW_015657370.1:0-1163 GCF_001515625.1 Sinocyclocheilus rhinocerous
CTCGGGCTAATTCCCTGAATTCCCCGAATACTTACAATACAATCCCAAGAACTAATTCCCTGAATTCCTCTAATACTTACAATATAATCCAATACTTCCGTGAAGTATGGTGACGGCGTCCCGTCAAGAAGCTACTACCTCAATCACACATAAGCACACAGGTCTTTAGCATCTATACACTCTCACCGCCCTTCTCAGCTGTACACTGTTACCTCAGCCCGAGGACGGCTCTATAGTCTTCCAACACTATCACTGTCTTTGCGGTGGTCTTTTGAGCATAGAATCTTTAGTAGTTCTATTCCTCAGCTGCGCAGCATATACCAGACACCACTCCCAAGTTGCTCTTTGCAGGAATGAAAGTTTTATTCACGGCCGGGAGCCCACTGGTCACAATAACCAAGAGAGACTCCCTGTACAGAAGAACATTTATACCTTGTAGTTGACTAAAAATGTCACTCAAGTCTTCTTCACTGTAATTGGTTATACTGATCTGGTCATTGGTTTGTCATATGACTGTTAGTTCTACTGTTTTAAGCACTTTTTGGGTAAGTATAGATTATTTAATCATAGGGACACGGTCTTTGATCTGAGCATTCTTAGTCTGCACTTTTCTGAACATTCTATGTTGAACACACCCTTTTGACTCTTTCTGAGGCCATTACATAAAATATTTCCATCGCATAAGTAATACAGACCCTCTCATTTCGACTATAGTAAGACGTTGAGTGCTTCTCAATATCCCTCCTCGTTTCCTCGCTCCTCCGTCCTCCATCCTATGACCCGGAAACCAATCGAGCTCAGCCATCTTGTAGGACATCTCAGTTCTCTAATTGCACCACAAGAAGGCGAGGATCGAGGAGTGAGGAGGCTTCCTGAGGAGTCATGAGCAAGGATACACAGGTGTATCCTTTGCGGAAGTGTTTTATCAACTAAACATCGTTTACAGTTTACAGTTACAGTTCATTATTTAAGGCATTCATAATAAATATTAATAAAGCAAGATGCCCTGTCGTAATAATTTACATTTATATTTTACCTTTACAGTTTAAATAAACCAGGGGTGCCCAAACTCGGTCCTGGAGGGCCGGTGTCCTGAAGAGTTTAAGAAGTGAGAAGAGAGCTCCAACCCCAATTAAACACACCTGAACCAGCTAATCAAGCTC
>NW_015657371.1:0-563 GCF_001515625.1 Sinocyclocheilus rhinocerous
ATCCAATCAGTATAACTACTCAAAGACTGGGGCAGAGGCACCAAGCCATTACAAACAAAAGGTGATAGTCTCAGTAATCTGAGAATCATTTGTCTGATGTCATTTACCTTAAATGCTAAATACAATGTACTTCACCTTAGTTTTTCATGTGATGCTATGAACCTTTTCGTCTTTGTCTCGGCGACCACGCGTTCTTTGTGATGAATCACTTTAATGCGCTCCGCTCGCGTTTGTTCCTATTCCCGAGGGATGCGGGGCAAAGCATTCGCGTCTCGGGCCATTGCCGCGGCTCGGTTTATCTCAGCTCGCGGCGATTGCTTTGATCTGCGGTGTCCGCATACCCTCGACTATCGGGTTGCCTGATGCCGTGGATATTGCTCGCGTTGCTATAACGATGATGTGTGAGCACCAAGTCGTTTTTAGCTCAGGGCGTGCGAGATCGCGGGCGGAGCTATATTCAACTCAGCCGTGTCTCTCTAATATGCATGTTATTGTGTGTGGAGAGCCTCGCTGGGCAGGGTTATACTGAATGCTCTGTGGAATGAAGCTGTTAGCTTTCTCTC
>NW_015657372.1:0-526 GCF_001515625.1 Sinocyclocheilus rhinocerous
GCCTCATGCCTAAAACAGTACAGTACGGACTTTCCTCCATCTCATTCGTTCTGCTTTTTCACTCCTGAAACTTTGCTGCATGTTGGTCCTGTTAGCAGCACGTAAAACAAAACTTTTATTCAAATTCTGAATTTATTATAGCCTAGAAAGCGAGCAAATAGCGCTTCCATATAATCACTAAAAAAGCTGTCACTCACTTCAATTTATCACAATCTCACGATGTTCCTTTATAATCAGTGAAGCTCTCTGAACTGCAAATAATATCTTATTTACGTGTCTACGTGTGGCGTTTAGCACTGTGTGAATTCTGAATGCATGAGAGGTGGCAGCCCAATCTATTTATATCTTTATTAATATCTTAATATATTATTATATCTTATATTAACCATTTGCACACACGAGCATTATCTGTTATTATATATTATGTTAACCATTTGCACACACGAGCATTATCGGGCTCCGCTCCTCCCCGACCGCAGATGCAGGTTTACAAGACACTTTTTCCTGCGTTTTTCAGTCAATTTCT
>NW_015657373.1:0-519 GCF_001515625.1 Sinocyclocheilus rhinocerous
CATCTGTGGGATGTGCTGAACAAACAAGTCCGATCCATGGAGGCCGCACCTGACAACTTACAGGACTTAAAGGATCTGCAGCTAACATCTTGGTACCAGATACCACAGCACACCTTCAGGGGTCTAGTGGAGTCCATGCCTCAATGGGTCAGGGCTGTTTTGGCAGCAAAAGCGGGACCAACACAATATTAGGAGGGTGGTCATAGTGTTATGCCTGATCAGTGTATAAAGACATTTTACTGTAGCAATTTGGAGTTCAAAGTCAAGAAAATTCTCAGAAACTCCAGTTTTGAGAACTATAGAAATATTATTCCAAATAAGTTGAAAGAAAAGGCTATTTCTTCCAAAGTTCCTCCTTCTTTTTCAGCACACCTAATGTGACGTATGTGTACTGTGGCAGTTTGAAACAGCATACACAACAAAACACTCAAAGACGTTTTAATATTTCCTAATTTTTGCAACCTATAGAAATGTTTTTTTTTTAAATAAGTAGAACAAATAATGGCCTTTTCTTGCAAA
>NW_015657374.1:0-521 GCF_001515625.1 Sinocyclocheilus rhinocerous
GGGCGCGGCCCAGGCTCGTTGAAGGCCTGCTGCTGCTGCGACCCAACGCTTGAGGAGAGCCGGGTCTTGTGCGGGACGAGGGTAGTGTCGAGCGAGGCGAGCTCGGGGCTTTGCACGGTCTATTGGCCAGAGCGTGTGTCTTGTCGAGAAGAGCAGCGGCCGCGATTAAGCCGTGGTGCTCGGCGGCCGTGTCTGGCGGAGAAGGAGTGATCATGGGGCCGGCAAATTGCGGCGGAGGATCTGAAAAATCCCCAGTATAGGTCTTTTCGTTGGACGGGAAATTGGGTCTGTGGTAAAAAGGCAAAAGGAGCGAACCGAATGCTGAAAGTCGAGAGATAACGAAGGTAGGACGTATTTGGTTATTTATAGGAGTTTTCTCTTGCGCTGATTGGATAAATGTTGTAATCACTAATGATGAACTGGCCGTGTTAATTATATGTGCGTGCTCCTCCCGAAATTTGTTTATAAAGCATCACTTAAACACTTTCTGCGTCATGACGTAATTATAATACATCATCATA
>NW_015657375.1:0-1720 GCF_001515625.1 Sinocyclocheilus rhinocerous
AGTCAGTTTCACTGGTGATCTAGTGGAGAATAGATCAGTTAACAGTTGTTAAACAATCAATAGAGCATATTGTACAAAGAACATCAGAAAACAATGTATTTATTCTTTCCAGGCAAAGACCAAAGATCCACAATTAAGAGATGAACAGCAGGCAGTGAAGAAGATGACGGCTCAGGCCTACATTCCCAAAGGCGGCTCCAACAACTACCTGTACATCGGCATTGATGCTGCTGAGCTTCAGATCGGTGAATCAATGAGAGTCTATCTGAACACTGGACAAAGTCCAGGAGTCAGAGGTCAAGACTTCACATACATGGTGATTGACAGTCATGTCATGATTCAAGCAGAAATTATTGATTTAAGTAAAACTTGTGTATTGTTTTTGTTTAAAATTGAATCTTATGAATAAATTAATATCTCTATTTTCTCATCTGCCTCATTTTCAGATCTTAAGTAAAGGTCAGATTGTAAAAGCAGACAGGTTTAAGCGAAGAGGACAATCACTAGTGACTCTGTCTCTGACTGTAACCAAAGACATGGTGCCGTCCTTCCGCTTTGTGGCTTATTACCATGTGGGCTCGTCTGAGGTGGTGTCTGATTCAGTCTGGGTCGATGTGAAGGACACGTGCATGGGAACGGTGGGTCAACAATCTCAAAAAAACAGTTGATGTGCCAATCATCTAGGTCTGACTCAGTGTCTCATTTAATAACAGCTCCAGATTGAGGTGAAGGAGAAGATGAATACCTATGGCACAGGAGATGAGGTCAAGCTGCAGATAACTGGAGATCCTGGAGCTAAAGTTGGTCTGGTGGTGGTTGACAAGGCTGTGAACAAGAACAGACTCACTCAGACAAAGGTGAAGGACGTTCATCAGCATCTCAACAGTCACTGAACGCTTGAGACTGGTTTATAAATGATCTCTTTGCTGCTTTAGATCTGGGACGTCATAGAGAAGCATGACACCGGCTGTACAGCAGGAGGTGGGAGGGACAGTATGGGGGTTTTCACTGATGCAGGTCTGATGTTTGCGTCCAACACTGCAGGAGGAACCAACACCAGAACAGGTACAATTTATTTTCATTATTTTTGAGCTAATTATCATATTCTAGAAGTATTTTTGTATATTTGTAATTGCTTCATTTTGAAGAAAAATACTAGTATTTTTTTATTCACTAAAGAGGTAACACTATACAATAATGGTACATGACTAATCATGTACTAATACCTGATTTAATACTTACTTCAACATGAACTCATGATTAGTGAAGACATGAGCTAAGCATGAACCAATCAGGAGCTGTCCTTAACTATGACTGGAATCATAAGGATTCATGCATGAATAACGCATCCTTAACTAAATAGTACGTTTAATTGACATTTAGGGGTGAACTTAATCAAACACTCTTTATAAGAAGGAATAGTATATATTTTGACTTTCAAATACATTTAAACAGTTTAATATTGTCATAATTCAAACTATTGACATCTGCAGCTTTGTCATAAACATTACTGGATGGCACAAGTTTGGTTTGTCATTATTTTCACTGATCCTCCTTATCAAATGTAGAAAATACTAAATACAATAATAAATGATCTTAAAAGGTCACAATCTGTTTTGAGACTGCAGTCATAGTTAAGGACAGCTCCTGATCGGTTCATGATTAGCTCATGTCTTCTTCACTAATCATGAGTTCATGTTGAAGTAAGTATTAATTCAGG
>NW_015657376.1:0-207 GCF_001515625.1 Sinocyclocheilus rhinocerous
TTGTGTATTTTCAACAGTTTCAATATGAAAAATTACTTTTATATTCAATATTTATATTTAGATTCAATGGATTTATTGCATTTTGGAAAGAAAAAAACGTGTCATGGATTTATTGCATTTTGGGGGAAAAATAATAAAATTTTATAATAAATCTTTGAAAATCAAAATCTGGATTTGAATTTTTAATGTTATTATAACCTAAAGATG
>NW_015657376.1:390-564 GCF_001515625.1 Sinocyclocheilus rhinocerous
TATATATATATATGACCCTGGACCACAAAACCAGTCATAAGTCGCACAGGTATTATATTTGTAGCAATAGCCAACAATACATTGTATGAGTCAAATTTACGATTTTTCTTTTGTGCCAAAAATCATTATGATATTAAGTAAAGATCATATTCCATGAAGATATTTTGTAAATTT
>NW_015657377.1:0-507 GCF_001515625.1 Sinocyclocheilus rhinocerous
TCGCACCTGAAGCGCGCGCACAAGCCGCATCTCGCGCAGCGTCTCAGTTCTGCCGCACACGTGCAAAGCTCGCGCGCGCACACACACACAGAGAGACGCGTTTCAGATGGCACGCGAACACCGAGTTGATTCGTCTTTCGCATCTGCTCCTTATGTTTGAACAGACACATACACACAGAATTATGTCAATAGTACCCGTCTCGACGATCATTTTCGTAAACGCAGGCAGTTATGTTTTAAATGAATGGAAACAGCTGAGAAAGAAATCGGATGTGTATCATTATACTGGATCCGTGCAGTCGGGTTTAAAGGGACAGCAGCCTAAGAAATCAGATGTGTATCATTATACTGGATCCGTGCAGTCGGTTTTAAAGGGACAGCAGCCTATAAATACGTGCTGCTGAATATGTCACTAATGTTAATAAAACAACAAAACCGCTATAACAAAGATTAATCTAAATATAATTCATACAGTGAACACTATGCAGTGTTATTTTACACTTAATT
>NW_015657378.1:0-155 GCF_001515625.1 Sinocyclocheilus rhinocerous
GACCACCTGGACCGGTTACGGAGGGTGCTCTCGGAGCTCCGGAGGACTGGACTTACCGCCAACCCTCGCAAATGCTACCTTGCACTCTCCGAGGCGAAGTACCTGGCTTTCCAAGTGGGACGGGGTCTCATTCGGCCGCAGGAGAAGAAGGTGGA
>NW_015657378.1:388-677 GCF_001515625.1 Sinocyclocheilus rhinocerous
CCCTCATCTCGGAGCCAGTCCTCCGAGCCCCGGACTTTAGCTGCCCCTTCCTGCTGCAGACGGATGCCTCCGACATGGGACTGGGAGCCGTCCTGTCGCAGATCCAGGATGGTGAGGAGCATCCTGTCATTTATATTAGCAGGAAGCTGACCCCGGCCGAGAGAAACTACGCCGCGGTGGAAAAGGAGGCCCTGGCCGTCAAGTGGGCAGTCCTGGAGCTGCGGTACTACCTCCTGGGCCGGAAGTTCACCCTCGTCACGGACCACGCATCCCTTCAGTGGATGGCCCG
>NW_015657378.1:761-889 GCF_001515625.1 Sinocyclocheilus rhinocerous
TGCCAGGGTGACCCGATGGTTCCTCGCGCTCCAGGACTTCCACTTCGTGGTGCGTCATCGGGCTGGAGCCGCGAATGCCAACACTGACGGCCTCTCTCGGATCTGGGCAGCTTTCGCAGGTCTGTCAG
>NW_015657379.1:0-492 GCF_001515625.1 Sinocyclocheilus rhinocerous
TATCGGCTAATCTTCAACATGTTTTACACTAAACAATACTTTTGGGTTGAACAATTTTTTTTTTAGTCCAAAAAAATGCTGCTTTATAAGAGAAGTCACTGACTTTTTGCGACAGGTGGGATTCAGCTTAAGGCATTCTCATTCATTTCTATGGGATCCGTAAACAGCGACTTAGTGTCGCACAACTCTGACTGAAACATGGGCCCTAAATTTTGCGATTAGCTCCATAAACTGTACACGAATTGGTGATCGCCTCAGTCCCTTTAAATGTCATATGAAAAGGGTGGCAGAATTTTTTCGGCTCCTCCCTGTCTTTCAGCGTGTTCTTTTTCAATCCGCAGACCACGGTGGCGCAGACCCTTATGAAAATTAACCATTGTTTTATTATAGGAAAATTGTAGCGAAAATTAACCATGGTTTTATTATAGGAAAATTGTAGTAACCATATTTTTTTGGCGTATTGACTACCATTTGTATAACCACAGTTTTACT
>NW_015657380.1:0-894 GCF_001515625.1 Sinocyclocheilus rhinocerous
TTCGCGCTTGATTTCCGAGGTAATCTAGCGGTTGGGCGGAGCGTGGTTAGCTCCCGCAGGAGCTGAATGCATGCTGCGCGTTGCATCGCGGTGAGAACATGGAAAGGACCTGACAGGAAATTTCTCCCTATCAGTAATTTCCTTTTGTTTATATAGGAAATGTATAGTGTGGATCTGTCTGCAGTTATTGGACAGATGGTTTATATCATGTCCTTCTCAGATAACCACATTATACTGCACTCCGGCTTGAAATAAAAAAATTACTCTGGCTTGAAGTAAAAAGAAAAAAAAAAGAGCCTTCCATTCCTTCCCGATCTTCATTTGGAGATCGAGGAGGTTTGGAAAAATCCATTCTCGTCCCGCATCCACAGATTCCAGCATACTAGTTATGCCAACATCGAGGGGATGTGTGAGAATGGTTATGAGAAGATGCCACCTGTTGAAGAGACGCTAGCCTGCTATCTCTCCATGGGGGAGATATCTTCTTTTAAGGCTCCCTCCTTGCCATCCACACCTGTTTGAATGGTAGGGCATATGCGGCAGCAGGTCAAGCTGCAGTCTCGTTGCACACCATGGCACACCATTGCTCTTGGCTTTTCAGGCTGATCTGCTGAAAGACCTGGATAAAGGCAGGGTCTATCCCCTAATGAGGTAGCAGAGTTGCGTCACACCACAGATCTTGCTCTCCGTACCGCTAACCATTGGCAGATCCAAAAAAAATGGCAGCCATAGTGGTTACGGAGAGACATCTGTGGGTGAGTCTGGTGGATATCGGGTCGAAAGAGAAGGGCTTTCTTCTTGATGCGCCGGTTTCCCCTTCTGAGCTTTTCGGCACTTCCGTCGAGACTGTGGTCGTGAGGTTTAAGGAGGCCAAGACGTGCTCGGCTGCCTTTA
>NW_015657380.1:1114-1264 GCF_001515625.1 Sinocyclocheilus rhinocerous
ACACGCAGCCTGGGCTTCTGAGGAAGTCTCCCAGCATCAGGTCCCCAGTATAACGCTGCGACCTCAGGACCTGTGGGTAGGGTTGGGTATCGTTTTTTTCTTTTCTTCCGATACCGGTGCCAAATCGATACTTTTAAAACAGTTCCGGTG
>NW_015657381.1:0-486 GCF_001515625.1 Sinocyclocheilus rhinocerous
TTATCAGAACTAACGTACTCATGAAGCACAACTGGATGTACGGGAGGCAAAATGGTTAAAAAAGTACCGTCTTTTCTCTTAAACTTGAAAATGGATTTGAGAAGCGAGGTATTCCCCAACTTACAACCGATTTAAGCGTGTTTGAGGCTTTGGTTATTACGCAGAAGTCTGTAGCGCAGGCTTATTTGAAACACAATGTCTGTCACGGGTGTTGTTAAATGTTACTTCGTTTTAATTAAAAATAAATTATTTAAATAACAAAGACAAATTGCAGCAGGTGTAACAATTTACAAAAAAGAAAACAAAAGTCTACAAAAATAATGGCTTTAAAATGCTATTTTATTTATTGCAAGAAAATCATTTAAATTCTTTGTCTGTGGGTGGATTATTAACACAGCTGATATGGAAACAGCGCCCACAGTCATCACAGGAAATCTGTAAAAAAATAAATAAAATGTTAGCAACATTGTCAGCAATTGTGCTAAT
>NW_015657382.1:0-1449 GCF_001515625.1 Sinocyclocheilus rhinocerous
AAAACAGTATATTTGAATGATTTCTGAAGGATCATATGACACTGAGGACTGGAGTAATGGCTGCTGAAAATTGCCATCACCGGAATAAATTACATTTTAAAATGTATTCAAATAGTAAACAATTATTGCACTATTATATTTCCCTATATTATTGTTTTTACTGTAGTTTTGATCAAATAAAGGCAGCCTTGGTAAGCATAAGAGAACTATTTAAAATATACAGACCCCAAACATTTGAATGATAATGTATATGAACAATATATTAATAATATTTTCAATGCAAGTTCATAAATCTGTGTTAAGTTCATAGAATTATGTTGATATACCTACATTAGTGTAAATTAGATTTTTATTCGTTTGTATGAAGTGCAATGGTGTGTGACCTCCCCGTAACCTATTCGAGTTAGATTCAACAAGAGCAAAAAGGGTGGGGTTTCACTTAAATGGCTATTACATGGTTTTGCCGATAGTTTCTCGATAAAGAACAGAATGGAAATGTGCTTCACTGCATTTCTTCGTACAACTAAACCTTCACAATCAAGCCATCCTCTGGCTGTTTACACAAGCTGTTTATGTAGTGATAAGCCCAGGTGATGTCAGGTTTGCATACTGAATAAATATTTGCCAGCAGACTGGCAGCTGTTTGTCAGGATGCCATTAAGCAGCCGTGTCGCAAAGCAGCTTTCTGCTTGAAGCTCAGCATTCCCTCGTCTCATAGCATCAGCTCCATCATTACATATTTAAATACAGCACCAGTCCAGGTGGTCTCGTACAAGAATGAATTCACCAGAGATCAACGCTTTAGGAACACATCGACACCTGTTCTTCTAAATCTAAGGAATCAGTTTAAGTTCTAATTGATTTGAGTTCAGATAGGTAATGTAACAGATTCTGCACATTAATTAAATTAATTGTAACGGTCACTTAAACTGAAAGCTGTAATTAAAATCTATGGTTAGCAGGGTTGCCAATTGATTAAACAATTTTATCAAATTAATTACATAATATGCCAATTAATTTATCAAATGAATCACACTTAATTGCATATCAGTATTTGCTAAGAAAAGTCCACAAAAATTAAGATAATTCAGAGACATTGTGGCAGATGAAATGATTAAACAAACAAAAAGCTGCTTTAAAATCTCTATATATTCTGTTCTATTTCGATATTATCGAACATTTCGCTGTTTGTCAGTGTTTTGCACCGCAGGTTTAAGTTCAGACAAAATTAAAGGGGTCATATGATGCGATTTCAAGTTTTCCTTTCTCTTTGAAGTGTTACAAGCTGTTTGTGAATAGATAAGATCCCTAAAGTTGCAAAGACTAAGTCTCAAACCAAAAGAGATATTCTTCATAAAAGTTGAGACTCGTCCACGCCCTCCTAAAACGCCTCGCTTAAACACGCCCCCACGTCTACGTCACTGTGTGGGAAGATTTGTATAACGCCGC
>NW_015657382.1:1709-1800 GCF_001515625.1 Sinocyclocheilus rhinocerous
CATTTTACGGAGGACGAGGACTGTTTCCTGGGAGAGTAGCCTCGGTGTTCTGATGCTGATGCTACAATGCTGACTCACAGCTTGTAAGTAC
>NW_015657383.1:0-400 GCF_001515625.1 Sinocyclocheilus rhinocerous
GCTCTAAGAGTATTTCACAAAGCGTTTTAGCACTAAAACTAGCTCGTAAAACTGTGAAACTTTAGGAGTAGAGGACTCCCAAGTCACTAAGACCAAACCACAAACTATCCTAAAATGGCTGTTGCCGGCAATATGCCTCTGAATGTAAACATTTAAAAACATTTGATGATGATAACCTTTTAAAAAGGTATCGCCTTTGGTTTTGGAGGTTATCCCAACTCTAAATTTTCCTTTGATTATATTCTTGTTTTCATTAAGCAGCTGGGCAAGAAGTAACAGCTGGGGCCCGTTTCAGAAAGGAGGTTAAGTGACAACTCTGAGTATGTTAACCCAGAAAGGAAGGAAACTCTGGGTTTTCCGTTTCAGAATGGGAGGTTTGTCAAACCCAAGAAAGCAGGGT
>NW_015657383.1:429-533 GCF_001515625.1 Sinocyclocheilus rhinocerous
TAGGGTAAGTCGAGCCCGTTTCTGAAAGAGAGGTAACTTATATTCAGAGTCAGTCGCCGTAGTAACTTACTCTGTGAACCTAACCTGGTCTGGAGCAGGTTTTC